>NC_142931.1:79242925-79252925 GCF_046866305.1 Octopus bimaculoides | reverse complement strand
ATTTGCTGTGATTTTGTGATCAAAAACAAACTGAATTGGAGAAATGTATCACTAAACACCACAAGGCATTCTGCTCATCAGTCTACTGATACACCTAAATGACTCTCCTTTACCACCCTCATAATAAAAAGGTTTTCTACTATTGGCAAATAACCACATATTTTGGGGAGAGAAGTTGATTTGATTTAATGAAGACCACAATTTGATTGGTGGCTGTTTTATTTGATTGGACATTCAAGGGATGTAAAGTTGATTATTTGAATGCTGGAGGGTTCTGAACTGAGAATGTATAGGAATGCATGAAAATAACACATGAAATTTAATTTGTTGCTTTACTGATTCTCCTACCCATCACATTCGTCCTGATTCACACAGTCTGTGTGTGTATATCCATATCTATCTACACACACACACACACACACACACACACACACACACACACACACATGTGTATGTATAAATACATACACATAAACTTAACTATGTATTGATATATATATATATATATATATATAATTTTCTGCATTTTCGTGCAGCTGAAGATTGCTCTACATATTGCATTTAATGTAATGCTCGCATTACTTAAATAAATGGAGTGGCATGAAATGTGCGTACTGCAACCATCTTTAAAATCCGTGTTGCTTATTTTGATTTGTTGATCACCTAGTTTTTGGAATGGTTTTTATATAATACCATACCATACTATATTCTGGTGCCTAAACATAAGTAGCATATTCAATTTTTGAATCTAAATCTAAACCTTTATATATATATATATATATATATATATATATATATACACACATACATGCTTGTGTTTGTATACATATTTGTGTGTGTGTGTCTATACACACACACATACATGCATATCTGTATGTATGTTTGTGTGTGTGTGTGGCATGTCCCCTGACTGATTCAAATGTAGTTTTTAAGTGGGCTGGTTATGCAACACTGGTATCAGCTATGGCTGTGATCTCACTTTACTTGCCAGGTCTTCTCAATCACCACATATCTCCAAAGGTCTTGGTCTCTTGTCATTTCCTCTGTGAAGGCCAACGTCTGAAGGTCGTGCTTCACCACCTCTCTCTCTCTCTCTCTCTCTCTCTCTCTCTCTCTCTCTCTCTCTCTCTCTCTCTCTCTCTCTCTCTCTCTCTCTCTCTCTCTCTCTCTGTGCAGGCATGCATACTGTCAGTCTAAATGTGTGTGTGTATATGCGTGTGTATATCTATCTACCTATCTATATATATATATATATATATATATAAGCATAATTAAGGGATCAGCAACAGTTGCTTCACCACATACTGAAATTTAGAAATAGCAGTTAAAGTGCTAATTCTACTACTACAATAAGTCTCGAAGAGATAGCAATACTTGTAACTCCCAAAGGCAAAACAAGAAGAAAAAAATAACGAAACTAACCAGTCTTAGTCAATCATAGACGCGTTTCTGGATCAGAATAGTAAAAAAAATTCATTTCCATCATCAGTATGATATTCTAGATTATAAATTTGAAAATGCTGGCAAAAACCATGTATGTTCGACCAGGCGACATCGCGCATCACATAAGAGAAGTAGCATTTCCGAATTTATATAGACGAGTCAGTCCATATCCATCCTCAAGAATCACCATGTACGTCACAAGCAATACCGCAGAAAATCTATGGTTTACTATCAGGGAGTGAATAATCATTACAGATATAGGGTAAAGGATTATTAATTTATTAATAAATTAATAATCCTTTACCCTATATCTATAATGATTTTTTTGCTTACATTTTTTTTCTTCTTTGATTTGATATATTCCATGCAAAGGCAGTATATTGGCTGAATCATTAAAGCATCAGTCCAGCCTTTTCCATTCAGAGTTCAAATCTTGCCAGAGTCAGCATTGCCCTTTCATCTTATCCTTTTGGTTTGAAAAGTACTATTCAAGTTCTGGTGTTGATGTAAGTTAACCTTCGATTGACTATATCACGTTAATGGGTTAATGCAATATAATGATGCCGCCCAAATCCCCGCCTAGTCACAGGGCTTTGATGGGAGGGGAAATGATACATTGGTTGGTCTAAGCTGCCACTTTATGACTACAATGTAACCATAATGCACCATATTACACATCATATTATTCGCTCTTTCTCTCTGTCTCTCTTTACTCCTCCCACACGCACGTAAACTGCGCTGCATTGAAAATGATCAACAGGAGAGGAGATGAAGATTTGAAGTCTAAGAAGAAGTTGCAAGTCATCAACCATTATCACCTGTTTGAGCCAAGAAGGGACCCATTATGTCTGCAATTCTTAACTTGAGCAGGGGGATATTTTTTTAGGATTTCAGAGAAGAAAATTTGGAGATTCTAGTGGTGAAATGATTTCCAAGCTGAGAAATTCTTTATCTTTATTTTTTACACTTTTTTGATATAGTTTTTTTGTTCCTCGGTGTTGATCTTAAGAATGTTAAAGTTAATATAAGGCCGTTAATGTAATATAATAATTGTGTTGGGTTTTAGATTCCTTTTTTTTCTTATCACAAGTGACAGCGGTGAGCGGAAATGGGACGGTGAAATGGAATAGAAGGGAATACGGAAAAAGAGTTAAGAAACACAGCTCTCTGTATGGTTACGCGGCCTGCTAAAAATGGTTGCCAAATCTCTCTCAAATTACATCCTGTCATCTTGAAAAAATAAAAATGAAATTGGAGGAAAGGACTCATTGAATAATGTAGTTCATGGTGCACTATGCCTTGGAAATAAAATGACGGTATGGGATTCAGCTAGAATGTTTTTTTTCTTTTTAATCTACACAATCGGGTCTGACTCAAATCTAAACATCATCATCAGCAACTACACTACACCAGGTTCTGCTTGGTTAGCGCTTACACAGGGCTCAAAAGCAGCATTACTCCAGACACTGTTAAAGGATCAGGGTGGGGGTGGGGGGCTGAGGGTTCTGCGGAAACAGGGAGACTAGTACTATCACCCCCACAGTTCTTACTCATTGGTTAGTTTAGTTTTCTTCTCATCATCTAAAATCTCCACTTCCACCACCATTTCACCACAACTGCTAGCTTCTTCTCCAAGCCTATATTAGAGCCTTTATGTGATTGCTTGCATTTTGCTAGAAACAACAGAGATATCTCCTTCAAATTACTGTCCACCACCTTAATAAAAAAAAGAAAAGGACATACTGGATATTTAAATAGATCGTAATTCTATTCACATAGGTAAAAAAAATGAGTTGATCTGCTTGAATTAATCTTGAGCTAAACATCAAAACTGCCTCTGAGCTGACATAGAAGCTGCTATGTCCTTGTCTGCCCTGCTAGAAATAACAGCCAAATATTATGCAAATCACAACCTGCCTTCTTAATTAATGTAGTCCTACAAAACGCCAAAAAATAAAACCCGAAAGGAATACAAACATATGGTCACAGTTGGAAGGCTTTTTATCAGAAGTCTGCTTGACCAGTGCTGCCCGGTGGTGGCGGGGTTGGGGTACACGACAACACTACCATCACCTCCTCACAACCACACTATCACTACTACTACTACTACTTCTACCAAAGTAGCAACATTACCACTAGTACCATCTCCATCTACAAACTGTTGCTACTACTACTAGCATGTGCACTAATGAGGTTGCCTTTATGTAGTCGGTCAACTTGCTAGAAATAACTGTCAAATTAATTGCACTCTGCCACCGTAAAGAAAAAAAAAAGCACATATTGGATAATGTAGTCCAGACTACTACACAATGCATAGAAAAAAACAACGTGGAGATGTTCAGGGTAGGATTGCTTTTGCTCACAGGTCTACTTAGCCTGAGCTGACCTATGGCTAAGCAACAAAACACCAGCACTACTACACTTAACACCATTGCCACAATTAGCTTTATTTATTGGCTTAGATTAGAATTCCACCACCACCACCACTTAGACCTCGTTCTCTATCCTTACTGTTTCTGTAACCACTGTGATTGTCAGCAGCACCATTACCACAGCCATTGGTTGGATGGCCTTCGTCTCTCGCCTTCCTACCCCTGCATCAGCCATCATCATTGAAGCACCATGCCGACGACGACGACCACCACCACCACTGTCGATGTCTTCATTGCTGGTTAGCTGCATTTTCATCCTCCTCCAACTTTTCACCATTATCGGCACCACCACAAATACCACCGCTACCACCACCACCACCATTATCACTGCCACTGGTTGAATGGAATCACTCATTCTGACACTCCTATTTCTCCTCTTCGTTGCCACTACCACCACCGCCACCACCACCACTACATCATCATCACCAATACCATTGGTTGGCCTGCACTTTTACTCTCCTAACACTATCACTACTACCATTATTATCACCACCACCACCACCACAACCATCATCATTTTTACTAGTACACTTTTTTTTTTTATGTTCCTCATTTAAATACCATCACTATCATCACCAGCAGCATCAACATTCCCAGCGCAACCACCACCACTATCACCATCACCACCACCGCCATTACCATTCCTTGTCTGCACTTAACATTTAGTCTCCCAACCTTCTTGCCCCAACCATCACAGCCACCACTTGGCTGGGCTTATTTTTACTCTCAACAGAACCACAACCTTCCTCCTCCTTCTCCTCCTCCTCCTCCCCCTCCCCCTCCTCCCCCTCCCCCTCCCCCTCCCCTCCTCCTCCTCCCCCTCCCCCTCCCCTCCTCCTCCTCATCATTCTTATCCTCATCATCATCCTTATGGTCATCATCATCACCATCATCATGTGTATTCTGGCCTTATTTTCCCTCCTACTCCTCTTTCACACCCTCCTAACCACCTTCAAGCCGATAAGCCCTCCACCCCCACTCTCTATGTGGGTGGTCATTACCCCCCCCCCCCCGTTAGAAATAGCATTTAAGCATCTTAGATAATGAATTCAGACCTTACATAATGAGGTCCTGATGAATAAAAGATGGGTTGGTCATGGTAGAAATTTTCTTTGATCAGAGGACTGTGCTGCACCACTTACAGTGACCAAGGGTTAAATAACAACAACAACAACACTATATTTGCATTGAAGAAAAAGATGTAGATGATAAACGTTGTTGGTTTGCTACTGGTTGCCTTTGATCAGACAGACCGTACTGTTTTTAGTCAGACATAGTGTATCTGTTACTGCAGTTATCCAATGATATCTTTTTTTCTTTCTTAATGGATGTGTTTTGAAGAAGATTTTGGGTGTTATTCTTTGCAGATTGAACAACCAACTGAAATGCTCTCTTGTTGACTCTTAGTATTGATGATTAAATGATGAAATATGTGATATATAGTTTAGCTTCAAATATGGTTGTGTTTTACATAAATAATATAATGAGTTGGTAAACTTCAGTCAAATCTAATTGTCCAAGTAATTAGTAGTCAACATTGCCTCTAGAGGTACTGGTTAACTTTTAAAAAGAAAAACAACCAAGGGGGATAACTTCAATAAGATCCTGTGGTTGAAATTTTTCGGCCAATATAAAAGGGTGCGAGCTGGCAGAAACGTTAGCATGCTGGACAAAATGCTTAGCGGTATTTCGTCTGCCGCTACGCTCTGAGTTCAAATTCCGCCGAAGTCGACTTTGCCTTTCATCCTTTCAGGGTCGATAAATTAAGTACCAGTGAAACACTGGGGTCGATGTAATCGATTTAATCTCTTCCCCTAATATTTCAGGCCTTGTGCCTATAGTCGAAAAGAATATAGTCAAATAAATTGGAGCAGCTCTTATCTTTGAAGACAACTTGTGAAATCATCAGTCTTATTTCCACATTATTAGAGCTCCTCTACAAAGTTATGTTCTATTAAACTGGCATGCCTTAGAAATAATTTTATATGTGCAAGCATAGGTGTGACTCTGTGGTTAAGAAGCTTGCTTCCCAACCATGATGATCTGGGATTCAATCCCACTGTGTTGCACCTTGGGCAAGTGACTTCTAATATGGCTATAGCTCTAGGCTGACCAAAGCCTTGTGAATGGTTGTGTCAGATGGAAACCAAAAGAATCCCATTGTATATATGTATGTGTGTTTGTGTATATACTTGTCTAGAAATCATGTGATGGTCATAAAAGAGCATCCCTATCATACGAGCAAGGTTGTTCATTTTCAGTTTTCTGTTAAAATATGTCTAGCTTTGGAAAAACATTACCTTGCTTCGAAACAGGTGAGAGTTGGTGATAAGAAGGGCATCCATCTGTAGGAAAATTTGCCTCAACAAATTCCATCTTACTCATGCAAGTATGGGAAAGTTGATGCTGAATGATGATAGTGATAAGGATGATAGTGATGAGGATGATAGTGATGATGATGATGATGATGTATGGAAGTTGTGGGAATGTAGTGATGCTGGTAATGAATATCAACAATTTTTTTTCAAAATGCACTTTACCATTAAAAGCCAAAAAACAAAAGCTCATACAATGAATGTAACCTTGGATACACTATGTCTGAAAATAAATGGGATGGACATGGCTGGAATCCTTTGAACATAGGTCAGTCTGATCAGAGGTGACCAGAGACCAAGCAACAGGGGCTGTGTAGTAAAAAGTCTGGTTCCAGGTTCAGTCGCAATGTGTGTCATCTTGTGAATGGGTTTTGGTAGATGGAAACTGAAGGAAGTGTGTATGTGTGTGTGGTGGGGGGTATGTATGTGTTTGTGTTTGTCTCCCACCACTGCTTGTCAACTAGTGGTTTGGCAAAAGAGACTAATAGAGAAAGTACCAGGCTTAAAGTAAAAATACTGGAGACAATTATTTGACTAAAATTCTTCGAGGTGGTGTCCCAGCATGGCCACAGTCTAATGGCTGAAACAAGTAAAAGATAAAAGGTACAGTAGTGCTCAAGCATATAATGGTGTGAGTTGAAAAGTTTCAATCATCTTTATTCCTTTTTTCTTCTTTTACTTGTTTCAGTCATTTAACTGTGGCCATACTGGAGCACCACCTTTAGTCAAACAAATCGATCCCCAGACTCATTCTTTGTAAGCCTTGTACTTATCCTATTGGACTCTTTTGCCAAACTGCTAAGTTACGGGGATGTAAACATGCCAACATTTGTTGTCAAGCGATGGTTGGGAGACAAGCACACACACGCACGCACGCTCGACAGGCTTCTTTCAATTTCCGTTGGCCCACGGCTGTAGTAGAAGACACTTGTCCAAGATGCCACGCAATAGGACTGAACCTGGAACCATGTGGTTGGCAAACAAGATTCTTACCACACAGCTATGCCTACACCTCTGCACACAGCTACACCTACGCCCATGCACACAGTTACACTTACATCTAAGTACACAGATGCGCCTACGCCTATTAATTAAGAATATCTTTAATCCTTTTGTTATCAACCTAGCCAAGATTGCTCCTGATTTTATGATGAAGCTTTCTGTAAACAATTATCTGAATTAGAGACCTTCCATAAAAATATAAAATCTATGTCATTATTTTCAAAATTAATTGACACAACAATAGTAAGGACTTGTAGGAACATGGCATTTCGTTATGCAACTATAATATATTGTAAATATATATTAAGCATTTTTATTTTTCATAAATCAACCATAATATACTGTGAAGTATATTAGACATTTTAAACTGTTAACATAGTGTGTTGTAACAAAATTTTAGTAATAAAAGAGTTAAAGGTTTCCAGACAATGCAGATTTGAGTGGATCTGATTTTAGCTTAAACCTAACAGGAAAAGGAAACACTTACAGTGAAATTTTATTGGCAAACAATCCTGTAATTGAATACCTACATCAGTGTTTCCCAACCAGGGTTCCTTGCAACCCTAGGTGTCTTCAAGTAGTTGTTACAGATTGTACAGGAAATAATGATAAATGAGCTAGTTGTAGCCAACTGCATTTTTGAAAGTAGTTTTATCTTTTTATACATGCTTTATTATTTCTTAATGTAGGAAACTCCTGGCATCTGCAGGTAGTAAAAAGATTTTTCTCGAAAAATAAAAATTACTTCTTATTTGGGAATTGGTGGGGAACTCAGTCTAAGCATTTGCATGGTTAAGATGAGGTTTCTTAACCCTTTTGACATCAGCCTGCTCAAGACTGTCCCTTTTGGTCCCATAATACAGGACTGGCTGTATGGTATGAAAATTGCTTCTTAACCACATTGTTCGGGTTCAGTCTCACTGCATGGTACCTTGGGCTTCTACTATAGCCTCAGGCCAACCAGAGCCTTGTGAGTGGGTTTGGTAGATGGAAACTGAATAAAGCCTGCTATATGTATGTATGTATGTATGTATGTATGTATGTCTGTATGCACACACACACACACACACAGAGAAATGTATGTATATATGTGTCTTTGTTTCCCCCCCCCCCCCAGCACCACTTGACAACCAGTATTGATGTGTTTACATCCCTGTAACCTAGCGGTTCAACAAAAGAGATTGACAGGATAAGTGCCAGGTTTAAAAAGAGAAAAATAAGTACTGGAGTTGATTCATTCAACTACAAATGCCAGCATGGCATCAGTCCAATGAATGAAATAAGTAAAAGATAAAAGTTAAACACTAGCTTAATGATAAAGTTATTTTACTAAAATTCTTCATTACTTCCAAAATTAATATAAACTGAGGCAATGTATAGCAGCAGGGGTAGTAACAAAAGGGGTTAAACATTTTGTAGAGCATTTGATGGATTTAAATGCTGCCAAATCTTTCCAAGATGATTTCATGATTTGTTTTATTACATATTGATTTCAAGGGCAGCAGGTTTGGGGGAAGGGCTGAGTTGATTAAATCAACCCCAGTGTTCAACTGGTACTTATTTTGTTAATCTCGAAAGGATGGAAAGCAAAGTTGACCCTGGTGAAATTTGAACTCAAAAACATGAGAATGGATGAAATGCCACTAAGCATTTTGCCAGCACGCCAACGATTCTGTCAGCTCACCACTTTTGTTTTATCACATGTTTGAAATTTATCTTCATGAAAGAGAAAACAAAATATTAATTTGATCAATTTTATCACCATGAATTTAACATTCACATTTCCACACTGGCATTATTCAAATGGAATTCATTGAGGCAGATTTTATATGGACAATTGCCCTTCCTGTTGCCAACTCTCACTTGTTTCAAAGTAAGGTCATATTTCCCCATGGCTGGACAAATTTTCATGGAAAACTGGTGATGAGGGACACTGCTTGTATGGTGGTGATGTTCATTTATTACTATTGTGATGTTAAGACAAGGAGGCTCATGCACGATGCATGCATGCATGTGCGCACACACACACACACGAAGGGCTTTTTCGGTTTTCATCTAAATCCACTCACACAATTTTGTTTAGCCTGGGGTTCTATGAGAAGACATTTGGCCAAGATGTCACACAGTGGGACTGAGCCCAAAACCTCATGGTTGGGAAGAAAACTTCTTAACCATGCAGCAATGATGGCACTTTTTTTATGTAAAAGTTCCTTGTGACATGAAATTTATTTCAAGTGTTCCCCAAAATGTTAAAGTTGGGAGGCATTATTTTTCAGAGTCACTGTTGCTTGAGCTGTTAGAAATAACAGTCTAAGTTTCTCTCAAATTACACTCTGCTATCTTCAAAAGTGGAAAGACTCATTTGGTTATGTAAATTTTGAAAGGAAGCTTGGATGGTCAAAGCTGAGATTCTTATCACCCCAAATCTGGTCTGATTAATGCTCACCTAAGTCTATGTAATGACTATCATACAGCTACAGCTTTAACTGTAACACAGAAAGGAGACTCTGCATGGTTGATCTGTCTGCTAAAATAGCAAATAAATCTACCTCATAATCACAACCTTTCATTTAAAAAAAAAAAAAGTCAGAATGCATTAACTATTGTAGTCTGTGGTACACAATGCCTGAAAAACGAGTGAAAGAAGTTAGGATTATTGTGTCTGCTATAACATTAATCATAAATCTATTCAATCAGAGCCAACTCTGGAGTTAAAAAACAACAACAACAACAACAACAACAACAGCC
>NC_142931.1:79162568-79232568 GCF_046866305.1 Octopus bimaculoides | reverse complement strand
GAGAGGGAGAGAGAGGGAGAGAGAGAGAGAGAGTGGGTGCTGTCTTTTATCTGAGTGGCTGTTGTGAAAGTTGTCACGGTTGTTGGTTAACTCTAAGGTCAACTCTGATGAAGCAAACCTATGATCAAAAATATTCTAGATATGACTATTTTGTCCTCCATCTAATTTATCCTTCATTGTTTAAAATAGTAGGTATCATTTTAGGGAAACTTGGCTGTTGTTTCAAACCGCTTCAATGACTATGTAGAGATGCAGGCTCATAGCCCCCTTGAGTGACGGTATTTGTCTGGATTATTGATGATGATGTGTGAAAGAGAGAGAGAGAGTGCAATGAGGCTGTTTATTGGACTAGTAACAACATATACACGAGCACATGAAAATCACTGCTAGTCTTACTCAACTTAAGTCAGCCTTTCTACTGTTGTTGAAGCAGGAAAAAGCAATGGTGCTATGCCATCCTAAAACAAACTGAACAGCTTCTTATCTTATCTCATCCTAAATTAATCCTCTTTCTAATTAGTTGTACTATAATTATTTCTGTTACTTTCATAACTTGGTCCATCTGTTTGATGTCTCTGAAGTTATTTCTGCTTGGATTATTTCTTTTGCTTTATAGCAACTGATGACGACACTACAATGCCAGTCGCTGTTATGATTCCCAGCAACACCTGACAGACTATTTGACTGACTAGCATGCGGCCTACTTTGTCGGATATTTTCTCAGGGATTATCTATCTCTGATGGTCTGATTGCATTCTCAGTCTTCACAGTCTTAATTGCCTTTTTGACCATGCAGCTGTGAAGTTCAATGGTCGTTCCTTCTACTGTGTCTACTTTAGATAGAGCCAGTCTTCCCTGAATATTCTCCTTTATTCATCAACCTTTCATAGTGATACTTCTTCTTTGTCCCTTGCTTCTCAGCATCAGGGAGGGCAAATAAGCTGCTAACATTACATACTCACTTTCCCCAGCGACATTATGATTTGCACTGGCATACTGCTGTACAATCCAAAACACCACACATGTCTGATCCTCTCATTACAGAATATTAGTAAACCTCTTATTGTCAGTTTCTCTCGTTGCCATGCATATCTGATATCTAGCTTCTCTTCAAGATATCTACTATCATTCCACCAACACACACACTCACCTTTCTTCCAATTTATCCAGCCTGTCTTTTAGCTTTTAGAACTTTATCAACTATATAATTCCATCATCAGGCCATTTTCTGTCTGGCTAGAACCATGCTCCATCTACAGATCTGTCCTGTAGCTTACAGCAGATTGTTTCATAGTAACTCCAAGTTGTCCTCTATACTATAAATTTCTATCTCCTCCTCCACTTCATCATGTGATAACTATAATTTCTTTGAAACTGTGCCTAGATCTTTCAGCTTTCATACCTTCTTTAGACTTCCTTCTGGTCTCTTAGTCTATCTAACTTTTATTTCAAGGTTACTAATCACTGAAAGTATTTAATACTTAGAAAACAGCAGATTAATATTTCAAATAATTTCAGCCTAAAATTAACTATCACCCCAAACGTAAGTGTATTGTAAATTTCCTAAATAATAACCCTCAATTCAATTACATTTCTGTGTTTAGTTCAAGACATTATCTTTATGTATAGGTTTATTTTTGAAGAAAATTTACCACAATCAAATTCTTTAATTACACTCCTTTCATAAGTGATTCAATTCTACAGAGTTATGTTGGGACATAAACAATTTGTATCAAAGTAGGTTCATAAAAAACACCCAGCAAAACTAATGAAAAATGCACTACCACTATTATACACCGACCATCATCATCATCGTCGTCGTTTAATGTCTGCTTTCCATGCTGGCATGGATTGAACGGTTTGACTGAGGGTTGGCAAAACAGAAGGCTGCACCAGGCTCCAATCTGATCTGGCAAAGTTTTTACAGCTGGATGCCCTTCCTAATGCCAACCACTCCAAGAGTGTAGTGGGTGCTTTTTACGTCCCACCAGCATGAGGGCCAGTCAGGCGGTACTGCCATGTATGCACACTGACATTACACATCTAGCAGCTACACTCTCAGAGCATCCACCCCTGCTACTGACTTGGTCACCTAGGTAACGGAAGCTATCAACTACTTGTAGTTTTTCCCCCTAGAATGTGATGGAAGCTGTTTTCTGCACATTTTCAGTGTTTATTGCCCTGAGCATTTGCCACACACAAAAACTATCTTCCCAGTTAGCTTTCCTTTGATATTGCTACACTTCTTATGTGTCCATAGCTTACACTGGGCGCATCTTATTGAGTTTCTACCTACACCTTTTCTACAGGGATTTGTGGTTTGTCTACCTTCCTACTTATTAAGACTTTGGTTTTTGCTAGATTGACTTTAAGGCTCTTCGATTCTAGACCTTGCTTCCATACCTGAAACTTCTCCTCTAGTTCTGATAGTGACTCAGCTATTAGAGCAAGGTCATCAAGCATATTAGAAGCTCCCAGGGGCATTCTGTCTTGAATTCCTCTGTTATTGCTTGGAGGACTATGATGAATAAGAGGGGGCTGAGGACTGATCCTTGGTGGACCCCTACCCAGAATTCATCACTGTACTGCCAACTCTCACCTTACTGACAGCATCCCTGTACATAGCTTGTACAGCTCTCACTAACCACTCATCTATCCCTAGTTTCTGCATTGACCACCAGATAAGGGACCGGGGGACCCTGTCAAAGGCTTTCTCCATGTCAACGAAAGCCAGGTACAGAGGTTTATCTTTTGCTAGGTATTTCTCCTGCAGCTGTCTTACCAGAAATATAGCATCAGTGGTGCTTCTCTCTGGCACAAACCCAAACTGCATCTCATCTAGACTGACTCTCTCTCTAATTAGTTGGGCTATGACCCTCTCCATGACTTTCATTACCTGACCCATAGTTTATAAAAATTTAGCTACATCAGTAGAAACTGAAACATTCGACATTGTACACTCTCAAAAATAAAACACTAGAAGCTACTGGATCCAAAAGTCAGTTCACATATAACCCTAACCTCCATCCTACCCTGTAATAGCATGAGAAGATACCACAATAGAATTTGAATCATACTTTTCTTCTCCTTACATTTTAAGTCTTACATTATTTTTCATAAGTATGCATTTTCCCAGTAACCACCAATAAAAAAAGTTACAGCTATACAGCCAACATGTAAAAATTCATAGCAAGCTAATCAACTAAATTAGTTGTAGTTGATGATATATATAGAAGAATGCACAACTCTGAAATGGTTATCTATAAAACAGAGGTCACACACATTGAATGAAATCTAAACAATGTACACAAACACACTATAGGTATCATGGATGGGAAATTTAAGCAATGATACTTCAACCATATTTATTCGTTCAGAAATATAGGAAAGAAGAATGCAACAAATCCAATTACATCTGGAACTTAAAAGAACATAATACTACATTCAACAACAAATTGAAGATCTTCAAGAGGTGCACGCAACACAAAAATAATACTAGTACAATAAGTTGCAGGTTATGCATAACTGAAAAGAACCTCATACTCCTAACATCTTTAATAAGTCCACAGACTATCTAAACATCAGATTAGAGATCTTCACCAAATATTAGCACTTTGACAATTATCTACTGAAATACTTTACGATTATATACCCACCAGATTAGACAGTACCAGGAGGAATGAGACATTGCTGTTCTCTATTGTAAAGTCATTGATTTTATATGATTAATCTCTGCTGGCAACTCACAATAACATATTTTTAACTCATTAACTTTCCATATCCATTAGTATATAACTATTTAGCTAAAATTCCTAAAACTTTACCCATATATGATGAGTTCTTCATCCACTTTTAACTAACCCAAAGTAAGTAACTCACTGAACAACAAACATTAACACATCATAAATTACACCTCTTATCTTATTCTTTACACCAAAATGCAATACTACAAACCACTATAAAGGAATATCAATTTCCCATATGCTGGTGATATTTGAGTAAAAGGCTCGAAATTTTTATCTGATAGTTAGTCAGCATTCTTGGCTAACCATCAGACAGAATGTATGTGTACATGTGCATATAGATGTGGGGGTGTGTGTGTGTGTGTGTGTGTGTGTGTACACAGACATGCAGGAAGTAAATAGACACCTTTAATTTTCAAAATTTCTGATCTAAGTGCCTTAATATGTTTTTAGGGGTGTAGAATTTACAATGTAATTATTCTTTTTCATTTCAGGTGCCATTATGTTAAACATTTCCAAAGAGTAGCCATGCCATGCACAAATAACTTCAGCAGAACTATCAGATTTTCAAAGAGGTCATATTGTTGGGCAATCTGCGGCTGGTCTTAGCCAGCGAAAAATTGCCAAAAATCTTCAAATTCCTTTTGTTACTGTTAATAAAATTATAGTGCAATTCAAAAGCCAAGGAAAAAAATCAACAGATTCTCATCCCAGCAGACCTGGGCCCTCGGAAAGGAAGCTTTGATGTTTGAAGAAAATTGTGGAAAATGAACCCTGTTCGAAGGCTTCTGACATTGCAAAACAGCCAGAAGTTAGTCCAAGAACATGTGTTACATATCTGCATAAGCTTGGGTATTATGGACGAGCAGCTAGAAGAAACCTCTCCTTCAACCAGTTAATATCAAATAAAAGATTTTGAAGATTAAAGGTGTCTATTTACTTCTTGCATGTCTATGCGTATCAGATTACAGCCTGGTGTAGCCATCTGGTTCACCAGTCCTCAGTCAAATCGTCCAACCCATGCTAGCATGGAAAGCAGACGTTAAATGATGATGATGATGATATATATATAGGTATAGGCTGAGCTTGGCGACTACTACCCAATTCAGGCCACGACATATAGAGGGGATGTTCTGGAAGCCAAAGATTTCAAACTTACGGAGACAATATTTGCATATCGCCTGAGGAAACACAACTAGATCTCATAGTGCAGGGAAATTTTTGCATAATCAAGTACCTGCACTCCTGGAGAACTACATTGTGTGAAGAGCAAAGTTGACCTTGGTGAAATCTGAACTCAGAACATGAAGAAATGCTGCTAAACATTTTGACCAGTGTGCTAACGATTCTTCCAGCTTGCCAACTGTTTAAAATATTGGTTACATTTCTGCTTTAGTTGGTTATATAAGTCATCTTTATAAAGATGGATATGGATCATCATCATCATCATCATCTAACATTCACTTTTCTATGCTTGCATGAGTCGGATGGAATTTAATGCAGTAGATTTTCTACAGTGGGATGCTCTTCCTGTCATCAACTCACACCTGTTTCCAAGCAAGATAATATTTCCCCATGGCCAGAGATTTTTCCCATAGAAGACAAAAAAGAAACATCTCTTGCATGATGGTGAAGCTAATTTATAACCATCATGTTGTAAATGACCACACTTGCATGCACATGTGCGCAACACACACACACACACACACACACACACACACACACACACACACACACACACACACACACACACACACACACAACAGGCTTCTTTCAGTTTCTGTCTACCAAATCCATTGAAAGATTATAATAGATAAAACTAGCCCAAGGTGCCACACAGTGACACTGAAAGTGACACCACATAGTCGGAATGCAAGCTTCTCAACAAAAACAGTTTGTATCAAAGTAGACCCAGTGTAGCCATTAAAATCACATACCCATTGTTATAAGCACTTTGAATTTATTACTATTTTGTAATAATAGTATTATATACACTTTTAGCTATTAAACTTCTTTGTCATACATCACAAACTGATCACTGGTACACTACTTCAAAGATACCAACCAGGTCACCAATGAAACCTGATAATATATAACTATAACAATAAAGTAACAGAGAACACAATAATGGTACGTGTGTTTTTTAATAGCTAAAACAATTCTATCACAATCCAATTATTATAACAATTGAAGTAATGACTATCTAGATCAGCCATGGGAAAACTGCAGCTCATAGGACTTTCTGAATGGCATGCCCAATGAAAAATTACCTTGAATTTTTTTGGTGGTGTGACCCCCACCTGATGATTAAGCAATGTCTTGTGTGACTCCCTTCTCAAAAAAAAAGGGGGGGGGGTGTCCATGTCTAATATAAATATTACCACACTTTATCAAAATCCAGCTGGTGGGTATGTGATGAGAAGTTTGCTTTCCAACCATATGATTCTGGGTTCAGTCCCACTGTGTGGCACCTGGGGCAAGTGTCTTCCACTATAGCCTTGGGCCAACCAAAACTTTGTGAGTGGATTTGGTAGATGGAAACTGAAAGAAGTCCATCACGTGTGTGTGTGTGTGTGTGTGTGTGTGTGTGTGTGTGTGTGTGTGTGTGTGATTGTGTGCGTGTGTCTTTGTGTCCATGGTTGTCCCTCACCATCACTTGACAACCAGTATTGGTGTGTTTATGTTCCCATAACTTAACAGTTTGGCAAAAGAGAATAACTACCTGGCTTTAAAAAAATGTACTGGGGGTTAATTCATTTGACTAAAAATTCTTCAAAGCGGTGCCCCAGCATGGCCACAGTAGAATGACTGAAACAAGTAAAATATACTGTCACATTTGCCTGCCAAATAGATTTCTCCCCACAGTGTCCAGTGGCAATAACTAGTTATTTAGATTTCAACACTAGTACAATCTGTTATCTGTGGTGAAAAGCTTCTGAACAATGCCATGCTATGTGACACACTAAAAAGGTATTTAACCATCATATATGCAATTATCAGTAACACCAAAGGTTTCTTTCCACCCCCCACCCCCACTATATTTCTATAAAAACACAGCTGTTAAAATTTATGTAGAACTAGCTTAGCAGCCACACCCCATGTGGACTTTAAGGCTAGCTCCTGCAGAGGGCTAATTGGGCCTGTGGCCCAAAACTATAGAGAGCTAATTAGCATAACTATAATACGTCTATAATGACTATATTCTCCAGTGGTGTTTGATCGGATGTTAAGGACAGATGAGAATTAATTCTGTAATGCAATCATTCTATTGTTTCAGTCCCAAATTGAAATCCAACTGTTGGCCAATTTATCCCAAAGCAAATGTCATTTATCTCCCCCTTTGATTTCTGATGTCATCTGACGAACGTCAACCAAGATGGCGTGAATCAGCCAAGCTTTACCTACTAGAAATAGCAACCCAAATGCTTTTAAAGCAGATCCCAATACTGGATGTTCAAGAACCAAGGGCAGATTTTCAATCTTGGGATCATCCCGATTCCAAAAAGGTATAATATGTCTATGTAGAGCAAATGTAGACTGAGATACAGGAGTCCCAGACAGACAGACAGACAGACAGACAGAATTTCGTTTTTATTATTATAGAAGAAAGGTATGGCAACATATACTAGTAATACATGGGTATGATATATTGTGGGCCTGTATAGCAGATCTCTGCACAAAAATGAGTCAAGTATGGTTTGTAGGATGTACATTATTAACTTAACCAATTAGCAATCAAATTATGTTATTTCTTTCTCATATGTAATATTTATACACATCATTTTGAATTAATCATACATTATCTTCTAGCTTTGAGATTTCAATGATGTGAGTGTATATTTTTAGAATGACATAGTAAGGTAGGTGTGAGATGCCAGATCTGGCCAGTTTGAACAGAAAGTAGGTAAAACATTTGAGCTGAATATGGCTAATTTAAATGCTAAAAGATTACATGAAAGGCTAAACATTAATAAGCTGAGGGAGTTGCTACGTATTAACCCTTTTGTTATCATATTTCTGTTGACATAGTCTTTGCTTCAATTAAATTTTGAAAATAAGGAAGATTTTAGTAAAATAACTTACTCATTGTTAAGCTGCTGCCTGGAACACAAATTAACATAAAATTTTGATGGAAGACTATAATTTAGATCACTTTAAAACAATAAGTTTGTATCATAGGACTGGGGATGGTTTCAGGCAAGCTAGTATCAAAAACATTAAAGGCAACACACGATATTTGCACGTGGAGATGACTGTTCAGCTGTGGTCATATGATAAGGACTTATTTAGACTGAAAGGTGAAAAAGAACCGATTATGTGCAACAAGGTTGAGGAATACAATGTGGAAAGATTGAACCTGAGGTTGTCTAGCATTGTGAATGGGAGATGCTAGAGGATAACTCAGGTTTTTTTCTCCAGTATAGTTCCAATAAGAGTGACCCTATCAAAATTATTGATCAAACTTATTCGGTGCTTGTAGTTTTGTCAGTGAAGCAAAACTGTTGATGAGGTCTACTATAGATAAAACAACAATAACATCTGTACAAACACTAACACATGTCTTCCTTGGAGATTCTAATTTTTATATGTGTGTATATATATATATATATATATATATATATATATATATATATATATATATATATATATATATACACACATATATACACATAGGCATGTGTGTGTGTATATATATATATATATATATATATATATATATGTATATATATATATAGATAGATAGATAGATAGATATATAGATATATATATAGACACACATGCATACATAAGTACATGTATTTTTCCAGGACAACAGAAAGCTCTTCTTCAGAATCATAACTAAATATTGACCTAACATTCAAGTGACATACTGGAAAAATAAGCAAATAGGATAAGACTAAAATTACCCCAAAGCAAAATATACTAAAAAAGAAAAAGAAGAAAAAAAACTAGGGTCCTAGGAAACTAGTGATAATTTGAATCAGTAAAAACCAGTTAAACGTTTTGGAACTTTATTTTTAAATGAAATATATTTATTGCCTTTGTGTTTTAATCAATCAAGATATTGGGGTGGGGATGGGGTAATTTAGTAAAATAATATTTTTTTATTATTTAGTAGGCGAAGGCAGTGAACTGACAGAACCGTTGACATGCCAAACAAAATGCTTCGGGGCATTTCATCTGCCTTTGCATTCTGAGCTCAAATTCCACTGAGATTGACTCTGCCTTCCATCTTTTCAGGGTCTCAATAAAATAAGTACCAGCTGCGCAATGTAATTGACTTACTGCCACCCTTCAAAATAAAGCAGACCTTGTGCCAAAATTTGAAGCCATTATTTTGTATGTGTTTGGAAGTTAGCTTAGCAAAAACTCCGAACAGGAAATTACGCAGTAGGATTTTAAACATTAAGGGTCTTGTATCACAAAATGAGAAGTAGTCTCAAATGGCCAGGTGAGAATAACAAGGTATTTTGAGGAGGCGAAAGATCATCATCATCATCATCAACATGCATGTTCCATAGTGGCATGGGTTGGGTGGTTCGACAACATCCAGTAGGCCAAGGACAGCATCATGCTCCAGAGTGTTCGGCATGGTTTCTATGGTTGGATGCCCTTCCAAACATCAACGAATTTACTGTGCATACTCTTTACTCTTACTCTTTTTACTCTTTTACTTGTTTCAGTCATTTGACTGCGGCCATGCTGGAGCACCACCTTTAATCGAGCAAATCGACCCCGGGACTTATTCTTTGTAAGCCTAGTACTTATTCTATCGGTCTCTTTTGCCGAACCGCTAAATGACGGGGACATAAACACACCAGCATCGGTTGTCAAGCAATGCTAGGGGGACAAACACACACACACACACATATATATATATACATATATACGATGGGCTTCTTTCAGTTTCCGTCTACCAAATCCACTCACAAGGCTTTGGTCGGCCCGAGGCTATAGTAGAAGACACTTGCCCAAGATGCCACGCAGTGGGACTGAACCCGGAACCATGTGGTTGGTAAGCAAGCTACTTACCACACAGCCACTCCTGCGCCTACTGGATATTTTTTTTCTTTCTTTCTTTTTTTTTTTTTTTTTTTTTTTTTGTGGATCCAGCACCAGTGAGGTTTCCATGCAGCTTGCAAGATTAAGAAAACTTCAAGTGGGGAGAGGGTAACTTTATGCTAAGAGAACACAGTAAAAAGGGGGTAAAATATGAGAGACAAGAGCCAGTGCAAAGCAGACTTCTTGCTGAAAGGGGTGCTACATGACCTCCCACATTCTAAATGAGAGGGTGAGGGAGGATAGAGATGGAAATTGATGTGATGTGATGCCAAAGTGCTACCATACTATCATGGACGACAGATGATGATGATGATGATGATGATGACTAGTTGTATTGCTAGTTATGACATACAGAGCAAATTGAGAAGAAATTATGATAAACACAAGTTTGTATTATTCGTTCCTGCGTACACTTATTGCATTATGTTACAAAAAGTATTCCCTGACGACCTGTTGTGGTTAAGCATCCAATTGCACTCAGAACATCTAATCCAGAGTCCAAGACAACCACAATGGTGAAATGTATAGGAACAAATGATATCAACTTGTATTTATTGCAATTTCTCATGTATGTATACACAGGGACAAGCAAATATATATGTATGTATGTATGTATGTATGTATTTGCACGTCCCTGTGACTCTGTGTTATATCATGTGTTACTTTATCTCCCATAACTTAGTGGTTTGACTTACAGACCTGAAAGACAAAATAAGCACTAGACTGGAATATATATTAAGATTCATATGATCAAGAAGACACAGACATAGCTGTGCGTTTGAGAAGCTCACTTTGCAACAATGTGCTTTCAGGTTCAACCCCAATGTGAAGTACCATGGCCAAGATTCTTCTATTATAACCTGTTATAGTAGAGAGGTAGTAGCACAATATGCATATATATATATCTTTTATCTTTTATTTGCTTCAATTGTTTGACTGTTGCCATGCTGGGGCGCCACCTTGAATGGTTTTAGTCGAAAAAATCAACACTAGGACTTATTTTTTAAAGCCTAGTACTTATTATATCGATTTCTTTTGCCAAACCACTAAGTTAGAGACATAAATACACCACCACTGGTTATCAAGCAGTGGTGGGGAAAAAACACAGACACGAGTACGGTTGGGCATTTATTTGCAACCACTACAATTGTTTCTATGCGATGTAGTCCTCCAGTAAGATACTTTCCCAAGGTGTAAAGCAGAAGGATTGAACTCAGAACCATGTAGTTGGGATGGAACTAAGAAAGAAAATTTGATTACACCAAACATTCCTTACCATTAAACAAGCTGAAAAAAAAAGTACATCAATAATAAAAAAAAATTATTTGTCTGTAGCATATTGATAATTTAGAAATTACAGAGTTAAAAGTGAAGTGTTTGGAAAACAGTCTTGAAACATTTTTGCTTCCATGATAGAAATAATATGAATAACAAGAGTCTAAAAAAAAAAGCTATAAACATTAAGGTAGCAAAATTGATTTACAAGAATACAAAGCATATTAAGTTTCTGTAACCAGACTATTAAAATAAATAGCTATCAAGTTCTTCTCAACAGATAATGTTTATTTACCTTTAGGAATAGATCAAAACAAGAAAGAAAAAAAAATCCATTCTAAAACTATAAATCAGTTTCCATGCTGTGAGGAAGATTTTGTGGGCCTTTAATTCATTGAAACAGTAAGAATAACCCGAATAAATTTGATTCCTTTGTCAAAGTCTCCCGCCTTCTGTCTGCATATATGTGCACAAAGTACTAACTACAGTCATTTAACTCATGAAAAGAGAAGCATCCAGACTCACTTTATTTAGATCAAATCAAATGTTCAATTGTATGCACCAGTGTTTCAGGGCCTTTTTTATTTGTTTTTTGTTTTTGTTTTGTGAGGTTTTTTTTTTCTCTTTCTTTGTTTTTTGGTGGAGGTGCCTATTAGTGCCCCAGTGTGACCTCAGCCCTTCAGCTGGAACTAGTAAATGAGTGATTTCAAAACCAGGTTAAACAAAACAAAACCCAATACAATAATACAATTAACTAAAATTGACTTTATTTGCATATGCAATTAACCAACCGGTTTTACTGAAATTAACTAAATTATGCAATTAGAAGGTATACAATTAAACAGAATTAACTGCATTATTATACCTGCAAGCAGAACTACAAAGTAATGCGGCAAACAAATTAAACAATACTCGATACATATCAAAGAGTAAATGTTCAATTTAATGGTTAAATTAAATACTATTCCACTACTTCAAGTTTCCTGCCAACAGCAGGATTGCTATTTTTCATATGAAAATTAAACTTTTACACATTTAACTACTATAAATTTATTAAAAGATTATATTTATATTTTTTATTCTTAGCATTTACAATCCTTTATTCTTTCCTTTATGAGCTACTGTCATTAGATTGCACTCCTGCTAGAGCTTTGCCTTCAGCAGTTTTAGTCAATCATAGTGACCCTCACTTACCACTATAAAATCATTACTCAACATTCACTGAATGAATGTTGAGTAATTACCAAAAGAGTATGCTCTCAAAATGCAAGTGGCCAAAATGGGGTTCCTCCTAAGAGTTTCTGGAGTAAAGTTACTTGAGAGGGTGTGTAGCTCAGCAATCAGGGAGTCTCTCCAAGTTGAGCTGCTACTTCTCTGCATTAAGAGGTCACAGCTTCTGTATTACAGACACGTTATTAGAATGCCACAAGAAAGGATCATAAGACAGACTCTTTAAACCAAGTTGATTGGTGAGAAACCTTGGGATAGACCAAGAACGAGATGGTTGGATAATATCCAGTCTCAGTTGGTCATGCTTGGGAATCAAGCAGGAAAAGTTTAATGACGGTTGCTTCTGATAGGACCCTATGGAGGAGGTGCCTACACCTTCTACCTCCATGACCCTCTCAGGAATAGTGGGTGAAGAAAACGGATGGACAGATGAATTTATTTACTAACCTATATTACAAGCACAAGCATAGCTATGTGGTTAAAAAGTTCATTTGTAACCATGTAGTTTCAGGTTCAATCCCACTGCATGGCACCTTGGATTTCTACTGCTGTACACACTTTTCTCTGTCCTAGAAATAACATTTGGTCTGATATATCAACATTTCTCAAATGTTTTGAGAGTAATATTTCGCCAGTTTTCTCTCACATTAATCCTTTAGCATTCAAATTTCTTTGTCAAATGTATTGCTTATTAATTCACATTGTTTGAATTAGTTACACATTATGTTGTAGCTTCAAGATTTCAATGGGTTGTTTCTATATTTTTAGAACGACATTGTAGAATAGGTGTGCAAGGCCAGACCTGGCAAGTCTGAACATAAAACAGGTAGCATATCTGGGCTGGATATGGTCAGTTTAAATTCTAATGGATTAAGGGTGATCATTTCCTCCACATCAATGTAGCTTCTTCTTGTGACATATCCTTTCTACAAATAGCATTGCATAATATTTTAGCCAAGACATTATACCTTATGGGTAGATAGTACCATGATGGCATTTTTTAGTGGTTTGTGTTAACTGTTTTAGGTGCCTATGTTGTTGTGAGCAGACATTAACACAATCTCAACCCTCCAATCCTTTGACCTAGTGGTACAGCTAAGGTATAACAGCTGAAAGGAGAAGCTGCACCAGCGCATGGCTGGTACACATTTTTGGCTCTGTAAACTGGTGCATCATGAAACGAAGTGATTTACTGAAGGACAAAGCAATACCTGTTCCAGAAATTCAGTTCACATGATTGCAAGCAGAATACTATAATCCCTAGACCATACACCTTTGAACACAGACACACAGACACATGAACAAACAGATAGACAGATAAATATATATATAGAGAGAGAGAGAGAGAGAAAGAGAGATGTGTGCGCACACATGTGTGTGCATATGTGAACGTGTGTTTGCATGTACTTGTGTACATAGGAGATAATAGGCCATAATTAGTTTTCACACATCTTGAGTTACAAGCAATAAATTTGTGTTCAGCCTGAGTGCAAAGCATGCCAGGTTTGCCCTACCTTTCAAGAATGTATGCCTGCTAAAAGAAGCAAAAAGTGACATATATCAAAGTGTGATGACAGAGATGGTGGGCAAGTCAATCCACAATGACATACTACCCTTACAATTTTGTGGATTTCTGTCTAATGTAAGAAATTATCAATTATATTATATGAAGTTCTTGTTGCTGTTGTTGATGATGGTGATGGTTGCTTGTGGTGGCTGTCAGCATCATCATGTTCATGGAGATGATGATAATAGTGATGTTTATCATCGATGCTTTACTCAAAATGCTTTCTTCTTTCAAGGACCTCAAAATTCATGGGGTTACAGTTGTCTTTTGCTTTGTTTAGCTTCGAGTCTTTTACTTATATTATGTGTGTATAAATGTGAATATAATGCATCTATATCTGCAAGGCCCACCCGCCTGCGCATGAGTGCCCAGCTACCCACCCATCCTTCTATGTATGTATGTGTTTATTTATCTATCTATCTATCTATCTACTCCTCTCTCACAATATATATATATATATATATATATATATATGTATGTATGTATGTATGTATGTATGTATATATATGTAGATATATATATATATATATATATATATATGTATGTATGTACGTATGTGTGTGTATATATATATATATATATATATATATATATATATATATACATATATATATATATATTCAAATTATGATGAACATAAACAAACAAACGAAGTTTGGTTTTAGAAGCGTTGAGATGTCTTAGAAAGTTACAGAAGTGATTTTAAATTCTCAAACGCAGGATAATGCTAATAATATAGCCTGAACAGGATAAGCTACCCCTATTTTTCAGAAAAAGTGTAGGCGGCCATATATATATATATATATATATATATATATATATAGGAGAATTTACGAAAAAGACAACAGACGAAGACAGGTAGTGTAAACAACAAATGGATGTATTAGTTTAACGCTCGGGAATAGAGAAAGTCTTTGACGTTTCGAGCCTACGTTCTTCAACTGAAAGGAACACAGAAAGAAATAAGGAGAGAAACATTTCTACAGTTGAGTGAACTGGAGTAATGTGAAATAAAGTGTCTTGCTCAAGAACAAAACACACAGCTTAATCCAAAAACTGAACTCACTACCTCATGATTGTGAGCCCGATACTCTAACCATAACCCTTCATATATATATATATATATATATATATATATATATATATATATATATATATTATGTGCATGTGTCTTTGTGCTTCTCCCTCACTAATGCTTAACAAATGGAGTTGTCTGTTTGTTTACATCCTTATAACTTAGTTTAGCAAAAGAGACCAATAGAATAAGTACCACACTTTAAAAAATAAGTACTGGGGTCAATTCATTCGACTAAAAATTTTTCAAGGTTGTACCCCAGCATGGCTGCAGCCTAATGACTGGAACAAGTAAAAGATAAAAGATATATAAATACATACACACATAATGTAAATATATATATATATCTTCAACAAGTACTGACTAGGAACCTGGAAAAACATCCAGCCCATGGAAAACAGACGTATGATGATGATGATAATATATATAACATGGAAGCACACTGGGTACCTCTATTCAACCCATCCCACCACTGGGCTTCCCTACTCAACCCACATCATCCCTCTTACAACTTTGTCCCCTACTCTCTTTCACATTAATCCTTGACATTACTCTTCCCCTCTTCCTGTCTCCTCCATTATTCAACCCCAACACTGTTCCTTCTGTTACCCTTTCCATGACAATCCTCTCACAATAATAAATCTGTTTCTTACATCATACTTTAACATGTACTCTTCCAGTTATGAGGGTTCTCTTTTTACCTTGCAAGCTACAAGGCCATCCTTGTTGTGGTATTGCCAAGAAAAAAAAAGACACAAAAGCACCCAGTACACTCTGAAAGTGGTTGGTAAATCAAACTGAATTGTAACAATGCAGGTCTTGAGGGGGCTCTTCAGTTAAACATAGTGTGGATGCCATGAAAAAGGCACCCAGTACACTCTATAAAGTGCTTGATGTCAGAAAGAACACAGAGCTATAGAAACCATGCCAACACTGAGAGTATAAAACAGAGATTCTTGACAATTTTTTTATCTATGGACTCCTTTGATTACTATATTATTCTGGTGAATCCTCATAGCCATTCAATGTTTAAAAAAATCATTTTATTTACATTTCTTTCTAAACTTCTATTTTTCTTATACATTCATTCACTTGCACAGGTTCAACAATGGAAAATGTTAGAGAAAGCAACTTAGCTGTTTCTTGCAATAAATACATTAAATCAAAACTGTTCATGGATCCTTAAAATACTACAGCCAATTCCCAATTTATTATGTTGCTACCATGGACTCACCAAAACCTTATATGGACCCCTGGGAGTCATATGGTTGAGAACCAATGGTTTAGAACATAACGTGGTCAGCCAAACTGTCAGATCTTGTCAAGCCAGCCAACCAGTGCCAGCATGGAAAACAGATGAAAAAATTATGATGAAAATGCAAAATGAAAAAAGCCATGTCTACCATAAACCAGACTACTGTGATACACCACCAAAGAGACTGACTAGCTTTCAGCTCAGAAATTAGAAGCATTAACCTTATAAGAAATAAAGGAATATTTTTCTTTCAGTAACTCTGAATAAGAACTGATGCAAACTGCACAATCCAACATTTTCCATGCATGTCAGGATAGAAAATGAATGTAAAATGATGAGAACACAAATACATATATTTATATATACACTCATATAGATATATCTTGTTGTTTCTTGGGAGGGTCATTATGAAAATAATAATAAACACACGTGCTGAGTGTGTTTCTTAATTTTATTATTCTAGGCACAATGACCATCCCAAGACTCAACAAGATTTGTTTCAACACATGAATTCACATCAAGAATCTTGCAAACCAAATAAAAAAACAAATATATAAATATATATATATATATATATATATATATATATATATATATATATATATATATATATGATAGAAGAATGGCTAGTGAGAGCTGTGCGAGCCATGTACAGAGATGCGGCCAGTAAGGTGAGGGTTGGAAATGAGTACAGCAATGAATTCCGGGTAGAGGTAGGGGTCCACCAAGGTTCCGTCCTCAGCCCCCTATTATTTACCATAGTCCTCCAGGCAATCACAGAGGAGTTCAAGACAGGTTGCCCCTGGGAGCTCCTCTATGCTGATGACCTTGCCCTAATTGCGGAGTCACTATCAGAACTAGAGGAGAAGTTTCAGGTGTGGAAGCAAGGTCTAGAATTGAAGGGCCTTAGAGTCAACCTAGCTAAAACCAAAATCCTAATAAGTAGGAAGGTAGATAAAACACAAACCCCTTCAGGTAGATGGCCCTGCTCAGTATGTAGAAAAGGAGTAGGTAGTAACTCTATAAGATGTACCCGGTGCAAGCTATGGACACATAAGAGGTGCAGCAACATCAAAGGCAGGTTAACTAGCAAGTTAGTTTTTGTTTGTGGCAGATGTTCAGGTGCAATAAAGACTGCAAACAAACAGGAAACAACTTCTATCTCATTCCAGGGTGAAAAACTAGAGGTAGTCGATAGCTTCCGCTATCTGGGCGACCAAGTTAGTAGTGGGGGTGGGTGCGCTGAAAGTGTAGCTGCTAGAATAAGAATAGCCTGGGCAAAGTTTAGAGAGCTCTTACCCCTGCTGGCGACAAAGGGACTCTCACTCAGAGTAAAAGGCAGACTGTATGACGCATGCGTACGAACAACCATGCTACATGGCAGTGAAACATGGGCTGTAACTGCTGAGGACATACGTAAGCTCGCAAGGAATGAAGCCAGTATGCTCCGTTGGATGTGTAATGTCAATGTGAATACCCGTCAGAGTGTAAGTATCTTGAGAGAAAAGCTGAACATTAGAAGCATCAGTTGTGGCGTGCAAGAGAGACGATTGCGCTGGTATGGACATGTGGTGAGAATGGAGGAGGATAGCTGCGTGAAAAAGTGCCACACCCTAACAGTTGAGGGAACCCGTGGAAGAGGTAGGCCCAGGAAGACCTGGGCTGAGGTGGTGAGGCAAGACCTTCGTACATTGGGCCTCACCGAGGCGATGACTACGGACCGAGACCTTTGGAAATGGGCTGTGCGTGAGAAGACCCGGCAAGCCAAGTAAGATCGTTGCCAGTGCCCCTGGACTGGTTCTTGTGCGGGTGGCACATGAGATGCACCATTTTGAGCGTGGCCGTTGCCAGTACCGCCTGACTGGCTCCTGTAGGATTTTCGAGCGAGATCGTTGCCAGTGCCCCTGGACTGGCTTGTGCGGGTGGCACATAAAAGACACCATTTCGAGCGTGGCCGTTTTCGTGCGGGTGACACGTAAAAGCACCCACTACACTCTCTGAGTGGTTGGCGTTAGGAAGGGCATCCAGCTGTAGAAACTCTGCCAAATCAGACTGGAGCCTGGTGTTGCCATCCGGTTTCACCAGTCCTCAGTCAAATCGTCCAACCCATGCTAGCATGGAAAGCGGACGTTAAACGATGATGATGATGATGATGATGATATATATATATATGAGTGTGTGCTACATATATACACACATACAATTTAGTATATACATGTGTGTGTATGTGTGGTACATACACATATATGTACAATACACACATAAGTCTCTATGTGGATATATACGCGTATCATCATCATTTTATTTATATATGTGAATGTATATACATATATATATGCAGTGTGTGTGTGCATCTCTCACCCACCCCCTCTCTCTCCCTCTCTCATCAAAGTCAACATGAATTCAACAAGTATATATATATGAAAAAAACAACACAGAAACCAAGAAGTAAAAGATATAATCAATTCTTGAAATTGAGAATGTGAATGTTGGGATACATTGAATATGAATTTAGGTACTTTATCGTTCCAAACTAACTCTAAAGAAACTGATAAGAAAATATAAAATAATCTAAAATAAATAAGATAAAATGTGAAGAGAATCATGAATTTAATGAAGCACATGCACATATGTGTATATAACGTACGCTCACTAATATATATATATAGTCATATATATTTGCATATATACACAAGTGTGTGTGTATGTAAAATACACACAGATACGATATATACATGCATTCTTATTTCTGTCTCTATGTTACCATATCTCCAAGTATCTCTTTTTTCTGAACCCCTACAACCCCCCACCCCCTCCCCCAGATGGTAAACCTTTCAGATCACCTATACTGCTTGTCTACCTACCCTCACTGTTGGACTTCCACAGACTTCAACTTTGGCGAGACAGACATACCATGCTAAGGAAGCACATAATTTGTGAATCAGTCTCACAAGAGAGATTACATAGGAACAAAAGGTGTGGTCTCAATTGATAATTGTCCTTGCACTGGTATTTTCACACACACACACACACACACACACACACACACACACACACACACACACACACACACACACACACACACACATATACCCTGCACATACTGAGATAGATGGGGAATAATTTGCTTAGTTAGTTGCCTGCTGCAAAAATTTGTTTCCCATTCGATGTTTACAATTCTTGCCATAACCAAAATCATGTATACATACACACATATATACCTACATGCATGTATGTGCGTGTGTGTGTGTGTGTGTATATATATATATATATATATATATATATATATATATATATATATATATATATATATATATATTGCAGGACCAGTGAGAAATAGCAGTCATATTTCCTTGTCATCTTTAAGAATGAAAAAATATGAAAAACAGATTAGAGAACGTAGCCTTAGACACACTAAGTTTAGAAATAAAACTGAAGAGTATATATATATATATAAATAAATATATATATATATATATATATATATAATAATACAAAGAATATATATACATGTATACACACATATATGTACATACTTACATCTACATGTGTATATACATGCATATCAGGGTACAGGACGTTAGAACAATAAACTACAGACAACGGAACAAACACATAGGAAAACGGAAAGCCCCTTGGAATATCCCTTCATCAGCTGTCTCTATTCTATCTAGACGTTTCGATATATATATATATATATATATATATATATATACACATTCATTTGTATATATATACATGACGTGACTATATATGTATTCACACATATATGAAAGTGGTTGAAGAGGCCAGGATAACACATGCAAGACTCAAGAGAGATTTAAAGACGAATGTTACAATCAAGGTGAAATGACCCTTTTGTGTGCACAGTTTGTGACAGGCCATGCCTTTCTTTTGCTGGGCTCAAACCTCATTTGCAGACCCATGGAAAACAACCCTCCACTAACTATTCTGCCTATATGTCTGTGCACACCTTTCAATGCCAGCAGGTCTGCAAATCTAATGGAGGCCTCAAAAGACATTTTAAGATCCACAAGGATCAGTACTTAACTGCAACTCTTGGTGGTCCAAATTGGATATGCAAACTATGTGGGTGTCTTTTCAAAATATTGTCTGGTTTCAAAAGCCACATCAGATACCATGATGGATCTAAGGTGTACGTACAAGAGGTGGTCAGACTCTGCATAGGGAGTGGACAACCACCATATATATGAACATATATGTATTGATATATATATATATATATATATATAGAAACTCTAAACTCTGCCAAATCAGATTGGAGCCTGGTGTAGCCATCTGGTTTCACCAGTCCCCAGTCAAATCATCCAACCCATGCTAGCATGGAAAGCGGACGTTAAACGATGATGATGATGATGATGATGATATATTCATGTCAACTTAATACACAAATGAAAAAGCTACTATAGTTTCCTGATCTTATGATATTTGAACAGGCATATTTATAAAATATGCTATATGTCTCCAAGCAATCTTTCAGGTTCTGTTTATGCATTATGCATTATTTTTTATTAAGCATACAAGGTGGTATCAAAATGCTCCCGGACTAGTAATGCTTAATAAAAAATAACTTATTTACATAAGTTTTAACATCATCTTCTTCAAAATAGTCACCTTGTGCAGCAATGCACTGGTTCCAGCATTCCTGCCACTTTTGGAACCATCTTGGAAGAGTTGTTTTTCATAAGCAAGTTGAGGACCTTCTGCGATTCACTCTGGATCTCAAGAACTGTGTTAAAATGGTGACCGTTGAGCTGCATTTTCATCTTAGGGAACAGATGGAAGTCTGCAGGTGCTAAATAGGGCAAATAGAGCATGTTGTTTTTGGTAAGAAACTCACAAATGAAGAGAATTTGGTGAAGAATCCGATTCTTCATGTTCCACAGATCTAGCTGCTTTCACTAAATGTCCTCCCTCGAATGCTTTAAAGCGTTGCAGTAGCACTCTCAATTGATGGCCTGGCCCAGAGAGACGAATTCTCAATACACAATACCATTTCTGGAGGTGACACTCATGGTAGGTCTTCCAGATCACTCATCATCTTCCAGGGATGTTCTTCCACTTTTGAAGTGCCTGTGCCACTCAAAACATTGCAAACGACCCATTGCTTTATCACTGTAAGCTTGCTGAAGCTTAACTCAATGTCTCTGTAGCAGACTTCCCAAGTTTAATGCAAAATTTCACGTTGGCTTTTTGTTCCAACTTCCTGACCATGACAAAAAATGCAGACTACAGCATACATGTGATTACAAAAACACAAATTTCACAACTTGTGAAGCAACACAGCGATGTCACTCAGCCCTCTGCCTCATGAAGGTCCCTGCTAGCTCTCACTGTGCATGCAACCATGTGCTACCATCTGTTGGTGTGCTACAGAACTAGTCCAGGATCTTTTTGATACCATCTCATATTTTGTCATAAGAATTTATAAACGTTTGAAAGTGTATGTGTGTGTGTGTGTGTGTGTGTGTTTGTGCACACATGTGTATGTGCATGTATGTGTGTGTGTTCATGTGTATGCATATGTTTGTGTGTGTGTGTGTTTGTGTGAAAGTGTGTAGATGTTATGGCAGAGCTGACATGTCAAATCAAAATCCCTCATGGTGTTTGGCTCTGTACCAGGTGCATCCTTTTACAAAGAACAACTTTGTGCCTGCTTTTTGTCTCTTAATAAAAGATCTAAAAAAAAAAACATAAGTATGAGTCAAAGTACTGCAATTAGTAAAATATAATGGAGTAAAAATGCTTGAAGCCAGTTCCTACAACATGAGCTAAGTTCAATGACTAAAATGAGTAAAAGAAATATATAAAAAAATAAGAAGGAAAGAATATATTGAAAGTGGGCAAAGAACAAAGTGTTTGGACACTGACCGTTTGCACACCTGCCTTCACTGGACTATGTTGTTGCTATTGTTATTGTCATCTTCAATGGCACCATCACCACTGTTGCCACCACCACCACCACCGTCACTACTATTTCCAGCTTCCACCATCATCACCAACACCATATCACAGAGTATGATTAAATAGTAATTCAAACCACCACCTCCACCCCACCCCCACTGCCACCTTCTCCACCACTACCACCTCACTCCTTTCATTCCACAGCACTTTCCACTAGCTAACACTTGTTAGAAGTTATAATCAATGGACTTTAAAATTATATACAACTTGCACGACTCATTGCTATGAAAATATAAATACAGCAGCTCATAGCTATTTACATTTTGTTGTTGTTGTTGTCACTGTTGTTTAGTTCAAGGTCAACCATGATCAAATGCATTCCAACTGCGACCACCCTGCTTATTTCTTGTGTTTGTTTGTTTTTTTCTCCTTCTACTTCAGATTATGTATCTAGGACTGCTTCATCCAGTTAAATGATTTGCTATAAGTTAGGTTTTCAGTGCTATTTCTAGGAGACAAAGTGACAACAGAGAGCAGACACTGGTACATATTGTCAATTTTGTCTCCCATCTTCTTAAGGCAGGAGAGAGTAGGAGAATGAAAAGTATCAGTCTGAAGTGGAAGATTGGCAAAACCATAAAATCTTCAGACTGGATGACCTGCAGTATTCATTCCAGCTCTTTACATTCTGAGTTCAAATCTCACTGTGGCCTACTTTGATGATTGATTTAATTCTTTGCTTAACACTACCACCTGGTCCTTGGTCAAGTCCCCTCAGTATTTGTCTCAGCTCTTTACATTCAGAGTTCAAATTTCATTGTGGCCTGCTTGGACAGTAAACCTAATTCATTGTCCAGTTTAACACAACCACCTGGTCCTTGAGCAGGTTTAGTCAAGTCCTCTCCTCTGTAAGCAATCAGGCCAGGCTTCCATTTGAAGTCACTTTCCACCCTCTCTCCCTCTCATCAATCTCAGAGGCTCTGTAAAGGGTCATGGGTAATGCCTTCACTCTAAACTAAAACATGACCCCCACAAACTATAAACATTGTCCGTTTTTAACCACTAGGTAATGGCAAAGTTGGGTGTCACATATTTTCTTTGCTTCGCAGCATGCCATTAGGTTCTTTTGAAATGAGTTGGAAAATACCAGTATATCACCCACCCATCCCAACTACTCCAGCTTCTCTCACCATCATTTGCTACTGTCAAATCTTGCCCCATCTCTAAATGTCTCCCCTCACATTCTGATGGCACATCTATTCTGTATCATTGATACTCCCCTCCACTGTCTCCTGTGAGTATGTCCCAATGTATCTCCAACACCATCTATTTCTCTCTCTTTCTCACTCTGACTGTCTGTCTTTCTCTTTAACTCCATCTCTCCTCCCTTCCCTTTCTTTTCCTACTGGGAGAGCCAAGTATTTCCTTCATAGTAAGATACCTATTTCTATCCCTCTATTATACTCTAACCTCTCACCTGGCACAAAGTCACTTCCTTCAGTTCCACTCCCTCTGTCTAGCAAGTCACTTTGTGACCCCACTTATGTTGGTATCATGTAAAGAGCGCTAGTGCTGGTGCCACATAAAAGGCACCCAGTACACTCTGTAGAGTGGTTCACATTAGGAAGGGCATCCAGCTGTAGAAATCATGGCAGAGCAGAGAATGGATCTGGTGTAGTTCTCTGGCTTGCCAACTCCTATCAAACTGCCCAACCCATGCCAGCAAAGAGGACAAACATTATATGATGATGGTGATTATTATTATTATTTAGAAAACTCAAGTATTTCTAATGCACTACACTAGTGCATGTGCATTCCTTTGCAGTAAAGTATGATACATGTGCTCATCTTTACCCTGCTGCATGGCACTGAGGGTAAGTGTCTTCGACTATAGCCCTAGGCTGACCAAAGCCTTGTGAATGGATTTGGCTGACAGAAACTGAAGAAACCTGATGTGTATATAGCAATTCAATAACAAAAAACAAAATCAAATCAAGATCAGCAGAAGTCCAAGGGATGTTCACACTAGACCCGTCTCCAGATTTTGGTGTCTGGGGGTTGGGGTGCATCAGAATATTCTGGGTGAACACTAATTTGTAATTACGCTGAAATGGAGTTTCAAAATAAGTGTAACACTGTAAATCTGAAGGTGCACCATTAAATAGTGAGGGGGCTGTGCCATCCAGTGCACCCCTTTAGTGACAGGCATGGTTCACACTTACTATTGTAAGGCAGATGCTTAAAAAGGAAAACAATTATAAAGTAAAAGTTATACAGTGAAAGTATAATATTTCAGACATGCATGAGTGTGGGCATATGTGTGTACACACCCTTGTTTTGACATCATGATTGTAAATGACCATCACTACCATACAAGCAATGTTTCCAAGTAAAACATGTCTGGCTATGGAGGAATATTACCTTGCGTGTAAACAAACAGGTGGGGGTCGGTGACAGGAAGAGCATCTGGCTGTAGAAAATCTGCCTCAAGAAATTTCTTTTAAGCCATTGCATGAAAGAGTAGATATTAAGTGATGATGATGATGATGATAATAAGGAGGGTGTTCCATAACACTTATTAGTCCTTTATTCAATGTGAACATGAGAGAAAATTACTAGTATAATAACTGACAATCCCTGTATTAACACAGTATACAGATTGACAAACCTTTTTCTTGCGTTGTGTCCAGCTGTGACAGAATACTCTTTGTCAACAATATAGTGAAAAAATGGTCAGATAGTATAAAATAAATTATGGCTGATAGCATTTTATGGATACCATAAAACAGAAAATGCATAATATCTTATTAATTATTGTTATACTTGAGGATGATCATACTTTGCCAATTAAACACATGCACAATATATTTGATCTTCACTTCAGCTTTCTCATTATTATTATTATTTTAGTTTCTTTTATTACTATTTTAGTTTCTTTGTCAAAAAAAAAAATAAAATAACAATAATAATAATCCTTTCTACTATAGGCACAAGGCCTGAAATTTTTAGGGGGAGGGGGCTAGTCGTTTCACTGGTACTTAATTTTACCGACCCCCAAAGGGATGAAAGGCAAAGTCGACATTGACAGAATTTGAACTCAGAACGTAGCGGCAGACAAAATACCATTAAACATTTTGCCCAGCGTGCTAACGATTCTACCAGCTCACCATAATAAAGCTGAAATGAAACAATATATAGTGCATGTGTTTAATTGGCAAAACATGACCATCCCTAAGCATAACAATAACTGTTTCAACACATGATTTCACATCAAGAATCTTGCAAAACAAATACACAATCTTATTAACTCTTTAGCACTTAAACCCACCATATCCAGCCAAAATATTCAATCTGTTTTATGTTAAAACTGACCAAATCAGGCCTCCCACGCCTGACCTCCAATGTCATGCTAAGGAGAAGCAATCACATCATTGGAATCCCGAAGCTGCAAGATAATACCAGATTAATTCAAAACCACATGAATAAATGAGCATTTGGTAGAGTAATCTGAATGCTAAAGGGTTAATTATTATGTTTGATGAAAGTTAGGACTTCCAAATATTTACAAAAGCTGACGGTGTACCAGCGAAATGTAATTGGTTGTGATTACTTCAAAATTTCAACACTTAACAAATCTTGTGCACCCTGCTGCAATTTCCGTTGCATACTCCTGCTGGTATACATACTCTTAGTTTGAGAACCTGACAATGAAGATTCCTTACCACTGTTATTTCTTTATTTAGCCAAAGGTGAGCTTTGACCCAACAGACTTACGATTATTAGTATTCGATCAGTGACCATCCATTATTTTTTTCAGACATCGTACATCAAGGATTACACTATCCAGCATGTCCCTGCTTTTAAGACAGTGGGGTGCAGTTTGAGGGAGATATGGCTGTTTTATTTTATTTTTTTCTAGCAAGCCAAGCAATAGTGGTTGTGGTGGCAGTAGTGCTGATGTCAGTGGTATAGCTATAGTGCTGCTGTTGGGTGATGGTTAAGGAAGTGGTAGTGTTGGTATGACAATGACAAAGGTGGCGGTGGTGGTGGTAGTGTTGGTACTAGTGGTGATGGCAATAGGGAAATATGTGTTGGTGGAGGTGGTATGGTGGAGGTGGTATGGTGGAGGTGGTATGGTGGAGGTGGTATGACAGTGGGAGTAGCAACAAAGAAAAAGAAAAGTTGCCCCACCCCCACTGCCCTCCTCCCACCACCGCCCCGCCTCTGTCAAATACAAAAGGGGGGAAAAAAAGAAAAAAAATTGCCAAGACAATGCTGTGTCTGTATTTTGTGCAGTTCAGTAGACACTGTGTGATTGGCCTTGGTGAAAAAAAAAAAGATAAAAGGATTGGTGTGGAGGTACAGTGGGTAGTGGGGGGGGAGGGCAGTTGCAATGAAGGGTGGTTGTGGGGCAGGGGTGGGGGATTTGGAGGGAAGTGGTGGTGGTGGTGGTGGTGGTTGTGGTGAGGACAGGTAAGAACAAATAAAGAAAGAAAAAAATAATAAAGGAATGGAGCGAACATGGATGACATCAGCTATTACAACAACAACAACAGCAACAACTATTACTATTAACACCACCACCACCACCACCACCACCACCGCCTTTGCTACAGCTGCAACAACAATAACTACTATGACTACTACTACTACTACTACAGCTGCTTGCAACAAAATTAACAACAGCAATTACTACCACTACTACTACTACTACTACTACTACTACTACTGTTACTGCTGCAGCAACAGTAATGGTAACTTCTACAACTATTAAGGACAACAACAGCAACAACAGTAATAAATTACATGAATGCAAAGGAATGCTATACAATAGACACATCCTAATACCATCTGCAACACCAACTACTACAACATAGACAATCGTGCAATTGTGTAGAGAGAGGTTCTGTCATTGGTCTGTAGAGGTTCCCTCGCTTTACTTCTTTTTTTTTGTTAGAGGCAGTTGTTTTTATTGTTGAGTAGAGTGCGATTATGTGCACATACACACACACGCATTTGTACGTGCATGTGTGTGTGTGTGTGTGTGTGTGTGCGCGCGCGTGCACGCGTCGGGGTTGTATTTGAGGATGATTATATCTAGAGATATTTGAACTTAGAATGCAAAAAAAAAGGCTGGAAACAGATACTGCAAGACATCTCAGCTGAAACTTTAATATCATCGTCATCATCGTCATCATCATCATTGTCATCATCATCAACATCATAATCATCATTATTGTCACTGTTGTTTAACATCCACTTTTCCATGCTTGCATGAATGGCTTGAACTGAATTGTCGAGACAGATTTGCTATCTATGGCTGGATGCCCTTCCTATCACTCACCTTCACCTTGTTTGCAAACAAGATAATATTTCTTCATGACCAGACAGGTTTTCACAGAATACTGGAAGTGAATGATATTCATTCACAACAACAATCACATGATGTCAAGACAAGGAGACACAAACCTACATACTCACACATACACACATATATTATCCCTAGCTCTCTACTGAACCCTAGATCTGAGATTTTCAGCAGTTGCAAACATATACATAAATATATTTTGAAGAATTGGAACATTCTGCTTATATCTGATTAACTTGTTGATATCTTTCAAGCCTTATAATTTAAGGTCTAAGGAAGATAACTCTTTTATGTTTTTTACTTTTTACATTTTAGTTTTTATTTCTTTGTTTTCCTTTTTTTTTTAGCCTTCTGCATTTTCTATATACTGCCTTCTCAGCTTTTTTGCGCTTCACTGATTCAATTTTTTTTTTAGTTTGTTATGATATCTGGTTTGTGCTTGACGAATATGTTTGAGATATTTCTCAACATATGAAACTATTAGCAGCAATTAAAGACATGTCTTGTGTCTTTTAAATAGATAATATATATAAAAGAGTAAAAGAATATAGGTGTGTGTGTGTGTGTGTGTGGAGGCACATAGCTGAGTGGTTAGCGTGTTGCATTCCCGATTGCGAGATCATGGTTTCGATTCCCAGACTGGATGTTGTTTTGTGTTCTTGAGCAAAACTCTTCATTTCACATTGCTCTGCAATCATTCGTCATCTGACATGTGGCACACGGACATTTGATCACAATAAACAAATCATTTGTGTGATTGTTCAGCAAGTAATTGCTGAGCCCGCATACGTTGTCTAATGATGGTAGAGTCATGATGTGTGTGTGTGTAAGTGTGTGCATATACCACAGACCAGTGATTCCTTTTATTTCAAGATGATCTGAGTACATGGTACTGAGAAGCCACAATAACGGTGAAATATGAAGTATCAATATCTACCATTCTCAGTGATTCCGAAAGTGAGTTGTTGTGTATCATCTGTGACATTTGGGTGGCCTTTCACACTCAGTGTTGTGTAAGAAGTCTTCCCTGAACACACTAACCTGCAGCGAATTTAGCATATAAACAAAACACATACACTATTCATGTACACCTGATAATGTTATGTGTATATATATATATATACATACATATATATATATATATACCCATGCTGGTAGCACATAAAAAGCACCCACTACATTCCTGAAGTGGTTGGTGTTAAAAAGGGCTCCAGTTGTAGAAACATTGCCAGATCAGATTGGAGCCTGGTACAGCCTCCTGGCTGGCCAGTCCCCAGTCAAACTGTCCAACCCATGCCAGCATGGAAAACGGACATTAAATGATGATGATGATGATGATATGTATATATATATATAAACACACACACACACATGATGGGTTTCTTTCAGTTTCCATCTACCAAATTCACTCTTGAGGCCTGATGTTATAGTATAGCACAGTTGCCCAAGATTACCATACAGTGGGACTGAAGCTAAAAGCATGTAGTTGGAAAACAATCTTTTAGACCACAAAGCCAAGCCTGCACCGAGCAATACCACTAATCTAACACACTTTATTTATTGACTACCACAGGGAAATCCAAACTCAGAATAAAAGGATCCAAAATAGATACCACAAGGTATTCTATATAACATTCTAATGAATATACTAATTTTCCACCATCCTCAGCACGTTGTATGTATATAATTTATTCAATCCCAAGAATAATGAAAAAAAAAAATTGGTACTCTGTCAGTTACAGCGACAAGGGTTCCAGTTGATCTGATCAATAGAACAGCTTGCTCATGAATTTAACATGTTGGTGGCTGAGCACTCCACAGACATGCACTCTTAACATAGTTCTCAAGGAGATTCAGAGTGACACAGAATATGACAAGGCTGGTCCTTTGAAATACAGGTAGTATTCGCTTCTGCCAGCTGAGTAGATTGGAGCAATGTGAAATGAAGTGTCTTGCTTAAAAACACAATTGCACCACTAGGAACTGAACTCATGGCCTTATGATTGCAAGCCAAATACCCTAACCACTAAGCCATTTGAATTAAAGAAAATAACAGGAAAACTTAATGCAAATTCTAAAGCTCTAATATTTCTTCAATAACAGCTCCTAATTTTGACACAAAGCTAGCAGTTTTGAGGGAAAAGGGTTACTTAAAACCACCAATCCCAGTAGATGCTTGATGCTTTATTTTATTGACCCAGAGAAATAAAAAGATTGAGTTGATGTTGGCAAGATTTGAACACAGAATGTAAAGAGCTGGAGAAATACTACAATGCATTTTGTCTGACCCTCTTATGCTTCTGTCAATTCACTGTCCTTTTTAATATGCTGTGCGTGAGAAGACCCGGCAAGCCAAGTGAGACCTAAATCCAAGGCCTCTGCCAGGGGTGTAGCCAGCCCACTTATGCATACCTTTCGTTCATTGGACACTAAACTCCGCTTGCGAAGACCTGTTGAGGCAAGTGAAATCGAACTAAATTTGATGACTAGTACCCATGCCAACATCGTCTCCTTCATTGGACATGAAACTCAGCTTGCGAAGACTTATTGGGGCAGGCAAAAGCGAAATCGGGATAGCACCTGTGCCCAGCGTCGCCTTTCTGGCACTTGTGCCCGTGACATGTATAAGGATTTTTGAGCAAGATCGTTGCCAGTGCCCCTGGACTGGCTCTTGTGCGGGTGGCACATAAAATACACCGTTTTGAGCGTGGCCATTGCCAGTACCGCCTGACTGGCATTCGTGTCGGTGGCACGTAAAAGCACCCACTACACTCTCTGAGTGGTTGGTGTTAGGAAGGGCATCCAGCTGTAGAAACTCTGCCAAATCAGATTGGAGCCTGGTGTAGCCACCTGGTTTCACCAGTCCTCAGTCAAATCGTCCAACCCATGCTAGCATGGAAGGCAAACGTTAAACGATGATGATGATGATAATGATGATGAACAACAAAAGTAACAATAACTACATCCATGAAAAACCAACATGTGAGCATCTATGTGATTATCTAACTTGCTAGAAATACAAGCAAAACTGTCCTGCAAATCACACCCTCCTGTCTTAAAAAAAAAGGAAAGACGCATCACATAATGTCGGTCTAGATACAATATGTCTAAATAAAAGACAGGATAATCATCAGTTGGAATGCCTTTAATCATAGGTCTGCAGACTCAGTGCTGACCTAGGGCTAAACAACAGCAACAATAATGACAATAACTATAATAATTTGCAACAACAATGTGCAACTGCTGACCAATGTAGAAAGATCATGCACTAAGACTGTGCATTTCAGTGCTATTGAAAGTATGCACATAGCTGTTTAAATATAGCTGCAGGGCACCAAGTTTGTTGCAGCTGTACCAGTTGTGTGTTTTTATGTATTTGTACATATTTGTAAGTGATTATCTGTGCATACATGTGTTGGTGTGTATTTCTGAAGGATTATATACACATATATTTGTATATGCATGTGTATATGTGTTTGTATACGCATGTGTATGTATGTGTGTGTGTATTTGTGAGGGGTTAAGTGCATATGTATGTATATATGTGTGTGTGTGTGCATTTGTGTGAAGGATTATGCGTGACTGTATTTGTGTGAATATGCACAAGATTATGTCTCTGTGCATATATGCATATGCATATATTTTTGAGAGATTACATGTGTTTATAGATGTGTGCACACTGGATGGAGATTATGTGTGTGTGTGTGTGTGTGTGTGTGTGTGTGTGTGTGTATTTATGAAGCTGTATTTATGCGTGTAAGGAATTATGTATATATGTACATATGAGCAGGCTAATATTTGTGTGAGTGTGCTTGAGTGTGTGTATTTGAGGGTAACTATGTCTATAGATGTTTGTGTTTGAGCGTGTGTGTGTGTGTGTGTGTGTGTGGCTGAGTAGAATTAGAATTATGGAGAAATGTGTGTGTTTTTGTCCATGCACCACAGTAAGTGTATTCATATTGCGTATATGTGTGCATGAGTATATTTTTAAATGTGTATGTGCACGAGTGTGTAATTAGAATGTGTGTGTTTGTGTGAGAGAGTGTGCGTGTGCACATGTGCAAGTGTTTGTGTGTGCATAATGAAACCGTGTGCACATGTGGCAACCTCCAGGGATAGAGAGAGGACAAATCCTTCTACATGCACATATGCATTTTTAGCATGTGCTTTCATGTGTGTATGTGGGTGTGTGTGTGTGAGAGAGAGAGAGAGAGAGAGAGAGTACATAGATTAAGCCAGAGCCTAATGGTGAAGAATTTCACTTGGCAACTATGAGGCCCCAGGTTCAATCCCACTGTACAGTACCTTTGGCAACTTTTCTGCCATATCCTTAAATTTACCCAAGTGTTCTCAATAAAATTTTGTTGACAGACAGACAGGCACTATGTTGCCAGCTGGACTGTACATGCTATTCAAACAACCACTCTTACCATATGCAATGTGTACACTGATTTTGCCTGAGGATTACATGAAGAATGAAAGTGTTGGGGAAGTACTCAACTACTGATGCTCCAACACAAAGAGTTGGTATTTGGTATACAGATTTTATGCATTAATGGCCTTACCATTCATGATGAACCCATGAAGAGAATGCAATTGCTCAGTAAATAGTATTCATCCAAATCCTGACAAACCTTTTTTAATAATCTCTCTCTCTCTCTCTCATATATATATATATATATACTGTGGTTGTCTGCTCCTTATGCAAATTTGACCACCTCCTGTACCTACACCTTAGAAACACCATGGCATCTGATGTGGCTTTTTAAACCAGACAATGTTTTGAAAAGACACCCACATAGATTGTATATCCAATTTGGACCACTGAGAGCTGCAGTTAAATTCTGATCTTTATGGATCTTAAAATGCCTTTTGAGGCCTCTGTTAGATTTGCAAACCTTCTGGCATACATTGCATTGAAAGGACAGCTCTTATTATAAACCATTCAGCAACACCATACTGTAGTTTCAGTGCCAACTAGACTACAGAGCAAGGGACAAAATTGAAGGCCTTTTTCTGGGTTGAAAAATGCAAAACAGAGCTATTAATTCTATTCAAATTGTCTCACAATAAACTCAATGTGTCATTTGACACTCTAGTTCAAACGAAAATTGCATTTATCTAAACAGTCCCTCATCATGCACTAACTTTGATACAAAGTTTGCTATTTTCAATATGTATTCACCAGTTTGAAGCCTCCACAAACTGTTCCTCTCCAGGAGAGAGGGACATCCTTGCTCTGGCATTAATAGACAATGGCACAGGTATGTTGATGCTGAAGGGCAAGCAAAAAATATCTGCTGTTCAGTACATGGAAAGATGTGGTGAGGTCAAGTGTAAATATATTGGGTTTTACAGATAGATTGCATGGGATTGAATAGAGAGAAGGAATATTATGCTAGCCATCCGACAGACATGTCTGATCAAGGCTAGCAAGAAAAAAATAGATTTTTAAAAAGAATAATAACAATGATGATATTGACAATGACAGATTAAACCTGTACATATTAAGAGTCATATGACCAAAGAGTAGTGCAATGGCCATTACTGCTGGGATTAGCTTAGATCCTACATCAAAGTGCAATAATTAAGAAGATGGAATAGAAGAGGAGAGAGAGAGAGCAAAGTTAAAAGAGTGAACTGTAAAGAGAGAAAGGGAGACAAATGAGGAAGACAAAGTAAACATAAACATATTTAACAAAGATGACCACTGACTGCAGCAGTGTTGTTGTTGTTGTTGTTGTCATTGGTGGTGGTAGTGATGGGGATGGTGGTAACAGTCATGGTGGTAGTTGTGGGGATAATGGTCAAGTTGATGGTAGCAGCAATGGAAGGAAGTAGTCATAGTGACAATGATGATGATGATGATGATGATGATGATGATGATGATGATGATGATGACATTGTTATGGATGAAGGTGTCGGTTGCAATGGTGGCAGGTGATGACAAGTGATGGTGAGGTTCATGTTAAAGGGTGGTGTTGTGAAGTTGGTGATGATGGTGGGAGGTGGGGGGGGGGTATTTTTAGTAGATGGTTGAAGCAGACAATGACAGCAGGTGGTGGAGGTGACAATGACAAGTGGTTGTGTTATGGTGGTTGTAGTGGTGACTGTGACAAGGTGATGGTAGTAGTGGTGATTGCAATGATGATGATGATGGTGGGGATGATGACAGTGACAGTGGTGACTGCAATCCATGGTGAAGGTAGTACAGGAACATCAAATGTAATGACATGTCCTAATAGTTATTAAAGCCCCAAGACAACAATGGAAATGTGCAGACACCCCCCACCCGACCAGATACCTCAAGCCACACCTGCAATTTTACACACATACATACATCCACACATACACATAGGACAATGAGGGAGTCTCTGTGTGGTCATAGCAACCAAATCTTCTCAAATCACATCTTGCTGTGTTAGAAAAGGACACATTAGAAAATGTAGACCTGTGTTTCCGTACCCATAGGGAAAAGACAGGATGGTCACGGCTGGAATGACTGTGTCTATTTACCACAACTGCTCTAGACTAAACAACAAAAACCTACACACACACACTGCATCATCGCTCTTATCCTAAATCACTAACAATACTTAGGCTATAAACCACAATTTTATAACAAATATAAAGCATGAAATGATGTTGTGATGTTCATGCATTTCTATAGATGGCCAGCAGAGTATGATGACCCAATCTGCATTGAACCAAGGATCAAGACTGCATGGATAGATAGATGAATTGATGAATGGATCAATCATCGCAGTTTTCTTTGAGTTTGTTGTTTCTACATAATTCCTAATCACTAATTCCAAATGATAAGATTCTTTACATGGTTAGACAACCTGCTTTACACAATAGCAAACAGGGCACTAAAATAGGACACTAACATAATGTGGTCCCAAGTCCAGTACATATTGGGAAAAGAGGGTATGGTCACAACTAGAACATTTCAATTATTATGGGTCTGCTGGACAGCAGTTCACATGAGTTAAAAATCAAGAACAAGAAACAACAATAACAACAAACCAAAGAAGGAAATCTCTCAGTGGTTTGTTGGCATGCTAGAAATTGCAGTTAAATCTCCTTCAAATGACACTATTGTCTATAAAAAGAACAGGTTAAACGATGTGGTTTTTGTGTTCCCTGCATATAGAACAAAGATGGAATGGTCACAGGTATGCTGGGTCAAGGTTGACCTGAGGCTAAACAGCAACAGAGTAAATGAAGGAGTCTCTATGCAATTGGTTTATCTGCTAGAAATGGCAGTTAAGGCTCCTACAAATCATACTTTGCTTTCTTTAAAAATTAAAATAAGCATACATCTGATAATGTGCTCTTGGATGCACAGAGACATGATGGCCATAGTTTTAACACCTTCCAACTACCACTAATGAATACCATGCAATATAACTGGTGCTCCATTGGCTACAATGAGGAGGGTTCCAGTTGATCCGATCAACAGAACAGCCATGTGAAATTAACATGCAAGTGGCTGAGTGGACATTCCACAAATGCATACCTTCAACGTAGTTCTCAGGGAGATTCAGCATGACACAGAATGTGACAGGGATGGCCCTTTGAAAAACAAGTACAACTCAGTTCTGCTAGCTGAGTGGTCTGGAGCAACATGAAATAAAATGTTTTGGCCAATGACACAATGCACCACTGGTTTTCAAACTCATGACCTTATGACCACGAGCCAAATACTCAAGCCACTAAACCACTATAACAATCTCACATAACACACATTAGACCACTTAAATCCAGTATCCCACAGTCCAGCAAATATGCTGATCAGACATGATTTGAACCTGACAGCATTAGTTATAGTATCTCCATCTACAATTAGAATGGCGCTGTTAGTAATGCTAAGCTGCTAAACAATACTCTCTCTTTACTTGTTTCAGTCATTTGACTGTGGCCATGCTGGAGCACTGCCTTTAGTCGAGCAAATCGACCCCAGGACTTATTCTTTGGAAGCCTAGTACTTATTCTATCAGTCTCGATTTGCCGAACCGCTAAGTTACGGGGACGTAAACACACCAGCATCGGTTGTCAAGCGATGTTGGGGGGACAAACACAGATACACAAACACACACATACATATATATATATACATATATACGACGGGCTTCTTTCAGTTTCCGTCTACCAAATCCACTCACAAGGCTTTGGTCGGCCCGAGGCTATAGCAGAAGACACTTGCCCAAGGTGCCACGCAGTGGGACTGAACCCGGAACCATGTGGTTGGTAAGCAAGCTACTTACCACACAGCCACTCCTGCACCTAAAAAATCAAGTCTTTTGGTGGTACAGTCCTGGCTGCCTGCTAAGCTCATTTCTGATATTTAGCTGGGTTTTGCCCTTCAGAATATCAAGAGACTAATGACATGCAGCTTATGGTCCTACCGCTAATAAGCATGAAACACTTTCTATGCTTGAAAAGATGGAAATTAGACAGTGGAATGCTTTTGAATGCAGTGTCAGTATTATGAGATTGGATCATTAACTATGTGTAACTTAAATGTAGTTATCTACACAGATACACATATATACATACACATATATGTGCATATAACTATATATACATATATATAACTATATATATATATATATACATATATATGCATATAACTATATATACATATATATAACTATATATATATATATATACATATATATGCATATAACTATATATACATATATATATATACATATATATATACAACGTTAAACTAATACATCCTGTTGTTGTTTACACCACCTGTCCTCGTCTGTTGTTGTTTTGTTCGTAAATTCTCCTACATATAACTCTCTCTCTCTATATATATATATACAGATATACATATAACTATATATATATATATATATATATATATAATATATTTATGTGGAATATGGAGCAACAAATACAAGAAGAAGCAATTACATAACCTCCACATAATAAAACAATGGCTAATTAGCTCAACCGAATTGCTTCTTCTTGTATTTGTTGCTCCATTTTCCACTTAAATATAATTATAAACTACGGTTTAAACAATAAATTACCTGCCTCTGGATACCCTCTAACCAAGACGGTACCCACACAAGTAATTCCCAGGAGTGCCTCCAGATTTAAACATCCCCTGGTTGCTTGGATACTTCAGACTACCCCTGAAAAATTGAAGGAATCCTATCATTTACCTATATATATAATATATACATACATACAACTATATATACATATATCATCATCATCATCGTTTAACGTCCACTTTCCATGCTAGCATGGGTTGGACGATTTGACTGAGGACTGGTGAACCAGATGGCTATACCAGGCTCCAATCTGATTTGGCAGAGTTTCTACAGATGGATGCCCTTCCTAACACCAACCACTCTGAGAGTGTAGCGGGTGCTTTTACGTGCCACCTGCACAGGAGCCAGTCCAGCGGCACTGGCTACGATGTCGCTCGAATGACTTAGCACGTGCCACCGGCACAAGTGCCAGAAGCGCGACAACTATATATATATATATATATATATATATATATATATATATATGTGTGTGTGTGTGTGTGTGTGTGTGTGTGTGTGTGTGTGTGTGTGTGTATATATATATATATATATATATACACACATACAACTATATATATATATATATATATATATATATATATATATATATATATATATATATATATATATATATATACATATATATACATATATATATACATATACATATACATATATATATATATATATATATATATGGTCACACTTCAGAAGTTGAGGGAACATGGCTACGAAGTTCTTCCTTACCCATTTTATTCCCCAGAGCTTTCTGCTACTGACTACTACTTTTTCAAGCACCTTGATGATTTCCTGCAGGAGAAGGAGTTCAAAAATCAAACCGCTGCTGAAAGTGCGATCAAAGAGTTCATTAGCTCCAGAACTCCAGATTTTTATGCTACCAGAATAAACAAACTTGTAACTCGTTGGCAAAAATATGTTGACTGTAATGGTAACCTCATTTGATGAATAAAATTTCTGCATTGTTGAAATATATTGAGATGAATTTTATGTTTCAAACCATCGCTTACTTTTTACTCGGTCTGACATATATATGTATGTATGTATGTATGTGTATTTCCATGTTTGCATGTGTCATGAAATTCACAGAGAATGACTTTTCTGCAGCTCAATGTCCTTCCTGCTACAAACCCTCACCTGCTTACAAGTAATGCAATATTTCCTCTCGACAGGATATGATTTTACAGAAAACTGAAAACGGAGGCTCACTTACAATGATCATGTAATTTCAAGAGAAGGAAACACATTAACACATACATCTATATACGACAGGCTTCTTTCATTTTCCATCAACCAAATCTACATGCAAAACTTTGGTTAACCTGGAGCTATATTAGAAGACACTTGTTCAAGATGCAATGCAGTGGGATCGAACCCAAAACTATGTGGTTGCAAAGTATAGAAGTGTCTTCTGCTGCATACCTGAGCTGGCCAATGTCTTGTGAGTGTATTATTTTGTAGACAGAAACTGTGCAGAAGCTTGTAGTAAAGTATTGTTCCATGCAAGGTTATAGAAAATAGACACATGCCCAGAGTGTCATATAGTGAGATAGAACTTGAAACAATGAGGTTCCAAAGCAATATCCAGGATCCACATATCTGTGCCAGCACCTATGTGTGCACTTGTGTACGTTATTATCAAGAGGTTGTTTTACACTGAGTGTGCTTCCTCTCACTAAAAACCTTGCCTGTTAGGGATCTCTGTTAGGGATCTCTGTTAGGGATCTCTGTTAGGGATCTCTTATTCCACACATCTTCAAAAGTGCGAAGCCAAGCAGATGATTTGCTGGGAACAGAAATGGCAACAATATCACTGCTCAGCGATTTGTGGAGAAGCAAGTACAAATGTAAATAGCAGCAGACAGGATTTTACTGCTTCTCTTTACCAAATCCACTCACAGGGCTTCAGTCGGCTCAGGGCTATAATAGAAAACACTTGCCCAAGACCACAACACAGTGGGTTTGAACTCAAAACCGTGTTGTTAGGAAGCGAACGTCTTTACCGCAGTCATATCTGCACCTATTCATGCGTATATGCACATACATTATAAAGCTTCTGATTTTGATAGTTGAGAGTTGTAATGGGATTTTGTTTGCTTCATTTCCTTCTTGTCTTCACAAATCCAGCACATTCAAAACCCATGTGTCCCTACCATGCAGTTGTCCCCTTCGGAGACAAGCATCATAAAATCTGCCCTTCATTTCGAAGGGAAGGCCCTTCGTTACTAGACAATCACTCTCTGGACTTCTTCCAATCTGTTCTAATGCTGGTTACTAATTTTGCAGGATGCTGTGAGAGAGAGAGAGAGAGAGAGAGAGAGAGAGAGAGAGAGAGAGAGAGAGAGCAAGAGAAAGAGAGCAGGAAAGAGTGAGAGAGAGAGATCCGCCACCACGGCCACCATCTCAACTCTACCACCAATGCAATCACCATCACAACATCAGCCACCACCATCATCACCATCAACTGCTATGATCATCAACACCACCACCACCACCACATGTGCCCAAACTACTTCTTTTTCTTCTTGCCGCTCACACAATTATCCACGCTGTGGAGCTCTTGCAGTGCAGCAGATTAACAAGGAGGGTACAGTTATCCAGGAGGAGTTGGTGGGTGGGGAGGTGCAGAGGGAGGGTGGTCATTCACGGAGTATCACGCCCTGCACAATTGCACTCCGCCCCACAAAGTTTTACATGAAAGGGTCATAAACAGCATTTAATGCTAGCATTAAGAGTGCATTTAAATCACTGGAGCAGACATCAAAAACATTTCGTAAGCCACATAGTGCAAACTTTGGTAAGATCAAGAACAGTAGTAGCTACAACAATGACACCAGCAGTGACAACAGCAATATGCTTATTAAATACTGCTTTTCACTGGGAGAGAGAGAGAGAGAAAATGATGAGTTGATGTTGATTGATTATTCTGCAGCCTGTTGACTAAATGGAACACACTTGTAATTGTTAAAGTTATTGTTGTTTAGCTTCATCTCAGCACCAATCCAGCAGATATACGATCAAAAGTATTTCAGTCATGACCTTTCCATTAAAAAAAAATCTTTTTTTTTTTATTTAACACGTGTAGGTATGGTTGTGTGGTTAAGAAGTTTGCTTCCCAACTATGTGGTTTCAGGTTCAGTCCACACTGTGTGGTACTTTAGGCAAGTGTTTTGTTCTATAGCCCCCAAGTCAGCCAAAGCCTTATGAGTGGATTTGGTAGAAGGAATCTCAAAGAAGCCTGTTTGTGCATATTTCTTTTGTTTGTTCCAATCATTTGAATGCAACCATACTGGAGCACCACCTTAAAGGGTTTTATCAAACAAATCAACCCCAGGATTTATTATTTGTAAGCCTAGTACTTATTCTATCGGTTGTTTTTGCTGAACTGCTAAGTTATGGGGACATAAACACACCAACATCAACTGTCAAACAAACATAGACACAAAGACACACACACAAACATATAAATATATACATACATATACATATATACAACAGGCGTCTTTCAATTTTCGTCTACCAAATTCACTCACAAGGCTTTGGTCAGCCCAAGACATGTGCCCAAGGTGCCAAGCAGTGGGACTTAACCCAGAACCATGTGGTTGGGAAGCAAGCTTCTTACCACACAGCTAAGTTTCTATTTCCTTGTTTGCACATCCTCATTTACTAATTACAAATAATGGCTTCATTTGGTTACATTTCATCACCAAAGCTCATCTATCAGTTTTCTTTTAATATGTCATGGCATTTTGCACAATCTTTGTAAACAAAAGTTTCATTCATCTGGTACCATTTGTTTTCAGTTCTCCAAGTAAATATGTCTGGGTTGTTTGTTGTTAATAGATTGGGAAATTATTACCTCACTAGGAAACAAATGTGAGTTCACTACAGGAAGGACATCCAGCCATAGAAAATACTTCTCAAAAACATACTCATCTGAACGATACAAGCATAAAAATGCGGATGTTAAAATGACAATAATGATGATTACTTAATATCTCTTCCATATCTTTAAACTTTTAACTGCAAAATTAAATTTCATGGTTTATTCCAGTAATGATGTTAAATATCTACCAAAAAAACTAGAATTAGTATTTTCTGCAAATCATGTTGCCTCAACAAACTTGAAATATCACAACAAGAAATAGTTCAAAACGTAACATTCCCCAACAAAAGATAGACTGGTATATAAAACTGTTTTGCACAGTTAAGGGTAATGAAATTTTGAGTGGATATATATCTACTTTCCACAGTAAAATGGTTAAGATGATATTGGCCTTAATATAAACAATATATGGCTGCTATTTCTAGGGAGCTGAGAAACCACAGAGAAACACTCTAGTTGACTTGTAATTGCTGTTCAGTCCCAGTTCAGCAGAATTATGACCAAAGACATTCCACCCATGGTCATGCCTTTTTTTAATTTTTTTTTTACATATATCTAACATTACATTATCCAAAGTGTACTTAATGTTTTCAAGACAATGACAGTATTATTTGAGAGCAATATGGCTGTTTGTTCTAGCAAGTTGTGTGACCACATAGTGACTTCCTCGTTAGTGGGGTAAGATATGTTGCTATTGTTATTGGTAGCAAGCTGGTAGAATCATTAGCCCACCAAAAATAAATAAATAAATGCTTTACAGTTCCAGCTCTTTACATTCTGAGTTCAATTTCTGCTGAGGTCATCTATGCATTTCATCCCTCTGAAGGTGATAGAATAATGTGCCAGTTAAGCAAGCACAATTGTTAGAACACCAGAAAAACATGAATAACAAAATTGGTTCCAGCTCAGTGCATTCTCACTGAGTTCAATTCCTACTAAGGTCAACTTTACATTTCATTCTTTTAGTATAAACGTACTCGTCAGAAAGACTTGTGATGCAGTTATTATTGGCACAAAAGAAGTTTAGCTGAGAAGAGTATGAATTTACAGTGCACATGTCTTCATTGTCTTTGACAAAAGCAGTAGCAACTGATGGGAAATATTTGTCAATGAGAATCAAACAAAGTTTGCAAAATCGGTTTGCAAAGAACTTACCGTTTTGCTCCATAGTACTCGCTCATATTAAGAAAGAAAAAAAATGATGACATGATAACTGGAGATGTATTATCTCTTTTCTCTACCTTTCAATCACTCATACAATGACCTTTACTGCTCTGAGAAGTTAGTTGATTACCATTGGTGCCCAAGCCTGAATCAGTATACCAGTCATGAACAAACTGCAACCCATGGGACTTTCTGCATGTTATGCCTAATGAAAAATTATCTTGAATATCTAGTAGTACGGCCTGTCTGATGATAAGCCATGTCTCATGCCGCCTGTTTCACAAAAAAGGGTGCTATACCTGCCTGCACTACTCTTTCCTCTTGTTGCCCATATCAAGTCTCCTATCCACTTCTTCGCTCTCTCAAGCATTTCTCTAACAACCAGCTTTTCCTAATCTTCCCTCCTTCTCCCAAACCAGCTCATGTTTCCTCTGAAATTCCACTCAACTCCTTCAATCTTCACCATGGAAGATTTTTATTTTTTTTATTCTTTCTTCTTCAGTAGTCAACTTGCATTTATACAAGATCAACATGGACCACAGCAATGTCATCAGCTTAAGGAATGGGGTGAAATGCAAATACCATGGATGCAGTCCCCCCCCCCCCTTCAACATCATAACAAAATCATTTAAGAAACAAATAAACAACAGCATAAGCTCAACTTACCAGTCTCTTTGTGTCCATAGGGTAAGATATGTTTTAGTATATTCCTTCATATGAAAATGCACTACTGTAATTGGTATCCATGGGGTTGTGAGTTCAAGTTGCAAGCAAAAGAGTTTTCAAAGCAAAATCTGGAAGTAAAAGAAAGACAGAAAGACAAATAAGAAGAAAATATATAAAAATACATAAAGGCAAAATGCATACATCTGAAAATATATATATGTCAATGTCATCCTAACATCCACTTTTCCATCAAGTTCTGCTTCATCAAGTTCTCAAGAGAGAACTTGATGAGACAGATTTTATACAACCAGATGCTCCCTCATATTGCTTACCCTTACCTGTTTCCAAGCAAGGTAATATTTCTCCATGGCCAGAAGACTGGAAACAAACAATACTGCTTGTATAACAGAGATGTTTGTTTACCATCATCACAGGATATCAAGACAAGATTATTCACTCACTCACACACACAGAGTAAAGTAGTGTTGTTTTCATGAAGCATTGTCTCATGTATATTACCATCATCATCGTTTAACATCAGTTTTCCATGCTGGCATGAGTTGGATGGTTTGACAGGTGCTGGGCAGCCGAAGAGCTGGCCAGGCTTCATGTCCATTTTGGCATGGTTTCTACAGCTGAATGCCCTTCCTAATGTTTTTAATTATATCATTTTTCTCAAAAACAAAGCCAAACCAAAGCAATTTTTAAAAAAATAAACAGGTTGATATTTTAACCTGATATTTCAATATTTCAGGATAAGGACCCCTTCTTCTGGATATCTTTGGAGAAAAGTTGTTATTCGCTGATTTTTCTGTTGTTATTAATATGTCATGTGTATTTCTTAATTAAAAGAGTTTCCAATGTTTCTTCCTGGATATCTTGGGTGTGATATTTCCGTAGATGTTTTTTGATGAAGAAGCATTAGTACAGAGGTGTTCTTTAATCCATATATGTAACTGTCTGTTGGTACTTCTGACAGAAGTACTTTTAATTAAGAAACACACACCACATATTAATAACAGATCAGAATAGCACATGACTGATTGGTTATTATAGTAATGCATATCAAATACACAAACATACTACAAGACTGAGAAGTCACCAAATACCAACTTTTCTTCAAGGATTTCCTTAGGATGGGGTTGTAAACCTGAAATATTAAAATACCAGGTAAAACTGTCAACCTGTTTATTTTTATTGATTGTATTTTTTGGCTTAAAAAATATCAAAACATTTATACATATATATATATATATATATATATATATATATATATATATAAATCAAAAAGATGGATAGAGAAAATCACATCTTTAATTGTTGAACTCACCATACAAAATTGATTAGTTTTTTGTTCTTTTTGTATGTGTTTGTGTACTAGAAATATTTTCTTAGTTCACCTTGAAAATATTGTGTTAACATGTATTTACGGATAAATTAATTTGAATATTTTCTGTATCTAAATATATTGATACAACAGAAACGATCATCAGCTTCGTATGGTGAATTCCACAATTAATTATGTGATTCTCTCCATCCATATTTTTGTTGTCTAATACTTTGAATTTCTCAAAATTCTTCTAAATGATATTTGGATCTACTTGTGTATTCTATTTGCATTTACTAGTGTCTGATTGTTGGATATAGTTAACCAAAAGCGTTTCAAACTGAGTGCTTTATTGATACCTGCCTATATTTTTGAATCCCTTTTTCTTCTTCTTATATATACATATATATATATTGTTGTTGGCACTCCGTCGCTTATGACGTCGAGGGTTCCAGTTGATCCGATCAACGGAACAGCCTGCTTGTGAAATTAATGTGCAAGTGGCTGAGCACTCCACAGACGTGTATCCTTAACATAGTTCTCGAGGATATTCAGCGTGACACAGTGTGACAAGGCTGGCCCCTTGAAATACAGGTACAACAGAAACAGGAAGAAAGAGTGAGAGAAAGTTGTGGTGAAAGAGTACAGCAGGGTTCGCCACCATCCCCTGCCGGAGCCTCGTGGAGCTTTAGGTGTTTTCGCTCAATAAACACTCACAACGCCCGGTCTGGGAATCGAAACCGCGATCCTATGACCACGAGTCCGCTACCCTAACCACTGGGCCATTGTGCCTCCACACAGATATATATATATACACACAAACATACATATATACATACACACAAACATACATATATATACATACACACAAACATACATATATATACATACACACAAACACACACACACATATATATATATATATATATATATATATATATATATATATATATATATACATGCAGCAATTTGTAAAAGATTCAGATACTATTTATAACAGCTACATTTTGGCTACATCATTGGCTCCTTTGAATACATTAAGGCCTGCAGCTTTCTACGTATGCCCTCTTTTTTAATCGTGTATCTATTTTATCTCTCATACAGATATACATACATAAAGATAATGACATAACAGTAAATACACTCTCTTTAATTTCATTGCAAGATAGTTACATCACAAGCCAATATAATATCAGTAAATACATCATCACACACTAATTGATCATTGGTCAATTAATTATCATCCTTGTTATCCAGACTAAATACATTGTCAAACATTTGTTTATCTTTACATTAACAGAGTAAAAACATTACATTTCATAAAAACTAAAAAAGAAATTTAAAAAAAAAAAACAAGATAAATTATCATTATCAAATTTACGCAATCTATACATGAGAAAAAGAAATCTTTTAGAATCATAGAATTACAAAAAATGAGTCAGAAGATAGCATTAATATAAATTGGTAGAAGGAAGAAATATTCTAAAAAGACCAATTATGAGCCTCTTAAATAATCCAATATTTTGCAATTTTGGTATTCACAGACAATATATTGAAGTCTCTTTTCTCTGCAATATTTTTATATTTCATTTTCCAATGTATAATTTCGGCAGTAGCAGTGATGGTAGTAGGGTTGGTAGTGGTGGTAGTGGTGATGGTGGTCATTGTCATTGTTGTCATTTAACAGCTATTTTCCATGCTGGTATGGGTTGGGTGGTTTGACAGGGGACTGGCAAGCAAGAGGACTGCACCAAGCCCCACTTTCTGTTTTTTCATGGTTTTATGACTCAATGCCCTTCCTAACACCAACCATTTTACAGAATGGACTGGTTGATTTTTATGTGTCACCAGCAAGGTCTGTTTGGCAAGGTTTTTTACAGCTGGATGCCCTTTCTAACACCAACCACTTTACAGAGTGGACTGGGGGTGCTTTTTATGAGGCACCAGTGAGGTCTGCTTTGTCATGGATTACAGCTGGATGCTTTCCAAATATCAACCACTTTATTAAGTAAAGGTAAAAAAGGTAGAGTTACCTTCCTGAGTCCTGCAGACTCATAAGGGCTGGTTTCCTGGTTGCATGTATTCTCCACCTGGACAGAATACCAGTCTGTTGCAGGATTATTCACTTTTGCCAGCTGAGTGGATCTGGCAACATGTTGTGTTTTTGAGCAAAACACTTCATTTTGTGTTGCTCTCATTCACTCAGCTGGCAAAAACGAGTAATCCTGCAATGGATCGACATCCCATCCAGGTAAGGAATTTATATGCCATGGAAACTGGGAAACCGACAAAAAGTGAAAGTGTGTGGCTTAGTGGTTAGGGTGTTGGACTCGTGATCCTAAGATTGTGGTTTCAATTCCTGGACTGAGCAATGACTTTACAGAGAGGATGCATTTTATGGGACATGTTTACACACCTTACTCCAATAAATCCTTCTACATCACATTTCCTCATTGTCATACACTATGCTTATCTCTCCCTCCCTACTCCTGCAGCTCAATCGTGTACTCTCTGCCCTGCCCACTGTATCATTTTTATCCTGTTGTCCCCATCTCTATATACCCACATTTCACCAGTCGCTGCATTCTCCCCACCTTTTGCATTCGTGTGAACTCCCTACTCATGCACCCTCAGCAATGCTCTACCATCCAATTTATATTCTCATCCCTACCACCATACATTGAGAGTATGCCCTGGTGCATCAGTACCATCTCTCTTGCTCTCTCTCTCATCCCTCTGATTGAGGTAACTATGTATCTCTTCTACAGCAAGACACCTGTTTCTGTTCCTCTCACCTGGTACAAAACCACCTCCTCCAATACGCCTTCAACACTTAAAGGATCCTTGTCTTGCAAGTTACTTTTCAAAGAATATTTCATTTCTTTCTTGTTCCTGTTTCAAGATTAAAAACTATGTGGTTTCAAGTTCAATCCACTGCACAGCACCTTGGACAAGTGTGCATGCACAAGTGAGTGTGTGTTTGCATCTCTTCATCTTGATACTACATGAGTGTTGTAAACAAGTGCCAACATCATACAAGAAGTGTCAATCATTTTCAATCTCCCATGCAAACAGTCTGGTCAGGGGAAAATATTACTTAACTTGGAAACAAGGCTTGGCAACATGAAGAGCCTCTGCTTTTAGATAATCTGGTTCCACAAAATCTACCTGACACCTGGTGGTGAGATGATAACAATAGGAGGGGTGGTGACAATGATGATGATGATGTTGACAACGATGCAGCAAAAATCAGACTTGAAACTTTTTGTGGGGCAGAGTAACCCAGCATTAATTTTCCTACAGGAAGTATGAGAGACAACCCTAGTAAACACATTTTGCTTGAATTTTTCAGCAGAAGAGTATTCTTTCCTGAACTTTCTATAATACTGGCTTCAAATACTGGCACAAGGCCAGCAATTTTAGAGTAGTGGGGTAAGTCGATTACATCATTGCCAGTGCTTACAACTGGTACTTATTTTACTGACCCTGAAAGGATGAAAGGCAGTCAAGCACACTGGAATTTGAACTCAGAACATGAAGATAGACAAAATGCTACTGAGCATTTCACCTGGCATGCTAACGATTCTGCCAGCCTGATGATACCTTAAAGAAATTTCTGTAATATTAATTATCAAACAGCTCAATTTACATACAGGCATCTGAAAAATTATTAAATTATTCAAGAATATTTTCTTTCTAATCTTGGCACAAGGCTAGCAATTTTGAGGGGAGGGGGGCAAGTCAATTACATCAACCACAGTTCCTGACTGGTACTTTATTTTATTGACCCAAAAGGATGAAAGGCGAAGTTAACCCTGGTGGGGCTTGAGCTCCAAAAGCAAAGAGTCAGAAAAACTGCTGCTAAGCACCTTGTCCAGTATATACCAATGATTCTACCAGACTGGTGCCTTAATTAAAAAATGATAATGATCATTATTGATAATCAATAATTCTTTTCTTTGTATCCTTTACGGTGCCTTTAATATTAGTAGGGAAGAAGATAAGAAAATATCTCCAAACTAGGGACCTGCCTGAATGTTTACAACAAAGTGGGCCTCCATTAAAAGCACTCAATTGTACCAAGTAGTGGTTGAATAAGGCTTCTGATCAAGTCTAGTGAAAGCATATTTCATGCTTAGAACTTAAAAGCCAGAGTAAGATCACATAGGTGATGGTGGTGGTGGTGGTGGTGGCAGCTGTGGCAGTATATGATCTTTCTGATTGAACTAAAAAAAAACTATTATTTCCATTGGTTTTTCAAATTACTGATATTAACTATTGGTAGCAGCTACTGATAGAAAATGTAGATATGCAGTATATCAGATATGTAGGAAAAAGAATTATTAATGGTTAGCCAGAGGCCAGCTTGGATTGAACAATAGGTCTATGATCAAAAAGCATTCCAGCAGTGACCTTCATGCCTTTTATTGAAGCATAGTGCATCTAGGACCACAATATCCAATGTGCACTTGCTTTCTTTTAAAATGGTAGGGTGTAATTTGAAGAAGAATTAGCTTCCTTTTTTGTTTTTCAATGTGGGAGCATGCATAGAGGATCCCTTACTGACATGGGAAAAAGAGAAATAGTACTAGTTGGAGATCCAGCATTATATTTATCTTGGCAAGTATGGGAGATAACTTTGGAGAACATGCTCCCTTCTTGTTGGAACTCATTAGCAGAAGTGCATTTTCTTTACAGTGCATTCTCCTCACTGAAGTATTAACAGTCAGAATTGTATTGCTAAGTAAACATACATATATGTCTGTTGTGTGTACTAGTGCAGAGTAGGAGGGAAAACAAAAGGCAGAAAAGCTAAAGGAAGAAAGTTTTTTAAAAAATAGGAAATAATAAAGAAAGAGTGAGAGAGAGCAAGAAGGAGGGGGGGGACAAGAAAAATAAAATAAACAAAAACAAATAAGAGGAAAAAGAATAAAAGACAGGAAGGAAGATAGAGAGGAGAAAGGAAATAAGAAAAGAGAAAAGAAGGGTGAGATATATAGAAACAAAGAGAGAGAAAAGACTGAGAGAGGCAAGACAAAGAAGTATAGAGAGAAAGAAAAAGAGAAGGAGAAAAGACAAAAAGAAAAAGAGAGAGACAAAAGGAGAATAAGTGACAAAGAGTAGAGTGATAAAGCAGGAGACAGAGAGGGAAAGAAGGAAGGAACAGCTGTTTTGTGAGAAGCCATTCAGAATGAAACTAGGAAAAAATTGATTGCCAAGACTGAATGCAGTATATTTCTGCAGCAAAGCAATCAGCACATCTGAGTGCACATTTAATGCACATGATCCATTCAATAACTGTTTGCTACTGGGTGTTCAATAGAACATTAGTTTATAGTGTACAAGTAGTGCAGCAGAGTGCAGTACAGCAGGTTACCTAGTGAACTCATTACATTAATGAAAGCATGTGACGGTGTGCAATTGCGTTTGTGTGTCTTCTGCAGACATATGCAAATAGATAAATGTAAATACGAATGCAATGCGTAAACCTGCGTCTGCATATGGAGGAATGTATGCACGTAAGTGAATGCATGCAAAAGCTTAATGTAAAACTGTGTTAGCATGCAACTGTCTACAGCTGTATACAAGTGTACTAGGTAGGCACAAATGTGTGCACATAAAAATATCCATATATAGTGTGTGTGTGTGTGTATACATATATGTGCATTTCTGTGTTTATGTCCGTGAGTGTGTGTATATATATATATATATATATATATATATATATATATATATATATACACACACATATATATAATTTTCATCATCTTTTCAACATCCACTTTCCAATGCTTGCATAGGTCAGACAGAATTTGTTGAGATAGATTTTCTTTAACCAGATGTCCTTCCAGTTGCCAATTCTCACCTGTTTCCAAAGTAATATTTCACCATGACCTGACATGTTTTCATGGGAGATTGGAAACAAAAGCCACTGCCTGCATGATGGCAACACTTGTTTACAACTATCATGTGATGTCAAGACAAGGGGACAGTAATATAACATTGCCATCATCATCCTCATCATTTAATGTCCATTTTCCATGCTGGCAAGGACTGGACAGTTTGACAGGAGCTGGCAAACTAGAGGACTTCACCAGGCTCCAGTTTTCTATTTTGGCATGGTTTCTACGGTTGGATGCCCTTCCTAACACCAACCATTTCACAGAAAGTACAGGGTACTTTTATGTGACACCAACTTGGGTACAGTCTGTATGGTGCTGGTATGGGTGACTTTACATGGCGCCAGCAGAGGTGCTTCTGTGTGCCACCAGCACGGGTGCTTTATAGATGGCACTGGTACAGGTTCTTTAACAAGGCACCAGCAGGAGTACTTTTTATGTGGTTCTGGCCTATACACATATGTGTGTGCGTGTGCGTGTATAAATATTTATATATGTATGCATGTAAGCATGTATACCATACTAATCATGTCTGTCGGGCATGTGGAAGGGAGTGTGATTCAGCAAGAGGACTTAAACGACACGCAAAGGTACATGGAGCCCAATTACAACAACAGCCAGCTATTGCCAGTAAAGGTTTTGGATGCCAACTCTGTGCAAGACATTGTAGATCTTTGGCTGGGCTAAAAAGTCACATTCGATCACAGCACCGTTAAGTTAAGCTTCATGCAATGGCCATACTCGATAACGAGGGGGCAGCCATCATCATATACATACAATAGGGTTCTTTCAGTTTCCATCTACCAAATCTATTCACAAGGTTTTGGTTGGCCCGAGTTTATAGTAAATGCTTGTCTAAGGTTTCATGCAGTGGTTGTGAATCCAAAACTACGCAGTTGGGAAGCAACATTCTTGACCACACAGCTATGCCTGCACCTAAAAGACAGGCTGCACCTGCAGAGGGACATGAATCTGCAACCCTCACACTGAAAATCTAATGCACTGCCAACTGAGCCACGCAAGCAAGGAAAATGATGCCATTGGTTGGGGATATATTCTTGCTTGCATAGATCATATAAACAAATAACATTTGGTTCATAGCTCCAAGAAGGAAGGATTATATAAATAATGATAGAGTTGCAGCTCTGAGAAAGAATGGTTACACAAATAAGAGGTGGGTTACATCTCCAGTAAGAGACTGGTAAGAGAAATAACAGGCGTGGTCACAGTTCCTTGAGCAAAAGACAACACAAAGTGTTTAATGTAGACTCAGGAGGAGGTCATACTATGAGTCATGGGACAAGAGTATAGCTTGTTGTAATAACGTAGATATAATTAAACAAAAGTAGCATGCCTGTAGCTCTTCTTGTTTAGCTTCAGGTCAAACCTGGCTAAGCAAACCTATGAACAAAGAAGTTCCAACTGTGACCATCCTGTGTTACCTTGTTCAGCTAAAATGTCTTTAAGGTAGTTTACATTATCCAATGTGTGATATGAGTTAGATTTGGTTGCTATTTCTAGGAAGTCAAGTGAACATATAGATGTTCCTTCATCGGATTACTGTGAGCAGCAGAATAGACAGGTTTTGAATATGAAGGTGAGTGACTGAATGAGTATGTTTTGGGTACTATATATACATATGTACGTATCTAACTATCTATCTATCCATATATATATATATATATATATATATATATATATATATATATATATATATATATACAAGAATAAGGGCAGGGAATCGTCAATTAGTAATAGAATTAATAATTAACAATTTTGCCAAGTAGTTCAGTATGAAAAAACCTTTATCGGTAAAACCATTTATCATCATAAATATACAGAGATTAGCATTGAGTTGCTTCTCCAACATACTGAAAATTTAGAAATAGCAGTCAAAGAACTACTGATTCTAAACTACAAACTTTTCTCTAAACGGATGGCGATATTTATGGCACACATAGAACAAAAAACCGGAGGGAAAAGCAAAAACAAACCTGCCTTTAGTTAATTGGATACAACGCTTCATGGTTAAGAGTATGAAATTACTCTATTCCGAATCTTCAGCCCAATATTCTGATAAATTTGAAAGTGTCTCTAAAAAATTCACGGTAATTTTTGGCCATGCGACACCAAAAACCAACGAGAAGAAAGGCACTTAACGAATTCATCGGCTAGTGAGTTCAGGCACCTCACCTCAAAGAAATCTATTCCATGTGCGTCACAAATAGTCCCGTATGAAAAAAAGTCCCGTGTGAAGGGATTACGGTTTAACCATCTAACTTAGAGGTATCAAATATAAAATATACAAGAATAAGGGCAGGGAATCGTCAATTAGTAATAGAATTAATAATTAACAATTTTGCCAAGTAGTTCATCCGTTTAGAGAAAAATTTGTAGTTTAGAATCAGTAGTTCTTTGACTGCTATATATATATATATATATATATATATATATATATATATATATATATATATATATATATATATATATCATCATGATCATCACTTAACATCTGTCCTCCATGCTGACATGGGTTGGATGGTTTGACAAGTTTACAAGACAAGGTATTTTGAGAAGGGAGGATGTATGTTTTCGGATCTAGGACTTTGCATCTAAAACACTTTGGTCTAATGCGCTATGGTCTAAAGAACTTTGGTCTAATGCACTATGGTCTAAAGAACTTTAGTCTAAAGTGACTTTTGTGTAAATACACTATAGTCTAAAGACATTTTTGTCTAAACTCACTTTGGTCTAATAACTATTTTGTCTATAGAATCTCAAAAAAAAAATATGTAAATGATCAAAATAACTATACACTGATAATCCATTTTGCCTTTAGATGAAAATATTTAAACGAAAGTGTCTTTAGACAAAAATACTTTTAGACCAAAGTGTCTTAGACCTAAGTGTTTTAGCCTGAAGTGTTGTATCCCATGTTTTCGATCCTTAGTCCAGCTTGCACATAGTGTCCTTTTAGTTCACACCATTCCTGTCCACTCAGAAGTTCCATCCAGGGAAATCTTACAAGGGTAACTATAGTGAATGCTCTACTTCTGCTACAGAAAGACTATTATCATAGCCCAAGTTGTCAGTGTCCTTCACTTGATGATGATGATTGTCTTCCAAGGTGTGTGCGTGCGTGCGTGCGTGTGTTTGTTACTGCCATGTTGTCTTAGATACATGAACAGTATTCTGATAGGGCCTTACTCAAGCAATATAAAAGTGTGAGCAACTAATCAGGGCTGAAGATTAAGATAAATCTTTGGACTTCAGATTTAGCAACTTATCCTGTAGGCAGAATGTAACTCAATCCAGCAGATTAATGAATCAGGTATTCAGTTAACAGTGCTACTACTTCTGTAGTATCATCAGGAAACAAGAGTGGTGAAATATAATGACTGCTCAGTGATGCCTTCTTACGGCTCAGCAAACTGAGCCATTATTAAGTTGGTGCACAATAATCATCTAGTAGCTCTAACAGCTTACATTAACTCCCCACTGGCTTCTAGTTATGTCTTCCCCTAGTCAGGTGGACTGGGCCAGTGAAGTAGGGAAAAAAATTGCTTAGCCCTTTGTTTGTACTGTGTATCACATAGGATACATGGGGTGTATTTTCCTGGCATCCATGTACCATGTATCATACATATTCCCATTTTTTTTTTTTTAACCACCAGAGTAACTTGGGATTTATGAAAGGAAGGCTTTGTATTACTCAGAAGTAGCATTTAATGCTTCCTAAACATGGGTGTTCCCTAGGAATCAACAATACTGCTAGTATCATTGGTTCCTAGGGAACACCCGTGTTTAGGTAGCATTAAACACTACTTCTCAGTATGAATACTGCTTTTATCTTTTATAAAGATTTTCAAGTGGCTGTGTGGTAAGTAGCTTGCTTACCAACTACATCGTTCCGGGTTCAGTCCCACTGCGTGGCATCTTGGGCAAGTGTCTTCTACTATAGCCTCGGGCCGACCAAAGCCTTGTGAGTGGATTTGGTAGACGGAAACTGAAAGAAGCCCGTCGTATATATGTATATATATATATATATATATATATATATATATATATATATATATATATATATATATGTGAGTGTGTGTGTTTGTGTGTGTGTGTTTGTCACCCTAGCATTGCTTGACAACCGATGCTGGGGTGTTTATGTCTCCGTCACTTAGCAGTTTGGCAAAACAGACTGATAGAATAAGTACTAGGTTTACAAAGAATAAGTCCTGGAGTCGATTTGCTTGACTATAGGCAGTGCTCCAGCATGGCCGCAGTCAAATGACTGAAACAAGTAAAAGAGTAACAAAAGAGTAAGTAATGAAACAATGGCGAACTAAAACTTTGGAAACAAGCATGGATGTTTAGAACAATTATGAAAATGTTTTGGGTAGGCAAAGGGTAAGCTAGCTGCCACATGATCCCATAATGCTTCTTTTCCTTCAGTCTGTGACATATACATACCCTAGCAAGCATAGACTTTCAGTTGGGTTGTACTCACAGGCATCAAATAACCAGTCCCTACAAAATTGTGATTTCCTCTTTTTTTTTTTTTTTTCCTTTCCATAAAACTATCCCATCTCCTAGAAGCTTGCAAAAGATCATGGTAACTACTCCTTAATCATAGACTAAAAACATACAGCACAAAAAAAAAAAAAAAAAAAATACCAGAAGTAAATTAACCATACATCCTAAATACTGAAAGGACTTTTAAATGTTGGGATTAGACTACAGTTATAGGGTACAAAGCAGAAATGCAGAAGAGATATAAATTACCCCATTGGAGAGGATTGACCTATAGGAGCCAACAGTCCTAAATAATCTGGTACCTATTACCAGATATAGCTAAAGCCATAGATATATGCATCATATATATGTTAGTGTGGGTGTACATATATATATGTGTATGGGTGGGTATGTTTATGTACGTATGTATGTATATGTATATATATATATATATATATATATATATATATATATATATATATATATATACAAGAATAAGGGCAGAGAATCGTCAATTAATAATAGAATTAATAATTAACAATTTTGCCAAGTAGTTCAGTATGAAAAAAACCTTTATCGGTAAAACTATTTATCATTATAAATATACAGGGATTAGCAATTGAGTTGCTTCTCCAACATACTGAAAATTTAGAAATAGCAGTCAAAGAACTACTGATTCCAAACTACAAATTTTTCTCTAAAGTGGATGGCGATATTTATGGCACACATAGAACAAACCGGAGGGAAAAGCGTAAACAAACCAAGCCTTTAGTTAATTGGATACGAATCGTTTCATGGTTAAGTGAATGGAAATTTCACTATTCCAATCTTCAGCCCAAATATTCTGATAAATTTGAAAGTGTCTCTAAAAAAATTCACGGTAATTTTTGGCGGGCTGAAGATTGGAATAGTGAAATTTCCATTCACTTAACCATGAAACGATTTGTATCCAATTAACTAAAGGCTTGGTTTGTTTACGCTTTTCCCTCCGGTTTTTTGTTCTATGTGTGCCATAAATATCGCCATCCACTTTAGAGAAAAATTTGTAGTTTGGAATCAGTAGTTCTTTGACTGCTATTTCTAAATTTTCAGTATGTTGGAGAAGCAACTCAATTGCTAATCCCTGTATATTTATAATGATATATATATATATATATATATATGTATATATATATATATATATATATATATATATATGTATATATATATATATATATATATATGTATATATATATATATATATATATATATATATGTATATACACACACATAAATATATAATATATATCAGCACACACATACATCTATATATCATGCCTTCTTATACAGAACAAATATAGGCTAAATGAGAAAACAAAACAGTACATATACTGAAAACATTAGCGTTTACATTCATTTCACTGTATGTGCATGCGTGTGTGTATAATATGAATGTGTGCATAAGGTTAAATAAATGAGTCATAATTCTATGAATGAAAAAAGTAGGAGTGTTTCTTAATGAATCTACACACATACTATAAGTAATGCAAACACACCCTATCTCATATTATATATATAGTTTTTCCTTTTTTCATTCATAGAATTTAAAAGCAGATACACAGACAAATCGCTAGCATGAGCGCATAGTGCAAATATGAATGAATACATAATATATCATTTACCAATTACTTGCTTCAGTCATTAGACTGCAGCCATGCAGGGGCACTACCTTGCCCCCCCCCCCCCAAAAAAAAACGATGGTGAATGCTTACAGCACCTAGGTTTCCCAAGTGGTTACCCATCTAAGTACTAACTAGGCTCGACGCTGCATAACTTTGGTGACCGGATGAGAAGTGATGCTTTCAACATGATATGGCTATAAGGATATATATGTTTGTTCACGTGTTTCAGTCATTTGACTGTGGCCATGCTGGAGCACCGCCTGAAAGGGATTTAGCCAAAGAAATCAACTTATTCTTTGTAAGCTTAGTACTTATTCTAACGGTCTCTTTTGCCAAACCTCTAGTTACAGGGACATAAACAAACTAACATCGGCTGCCAAACGATAGTGGAAGGGGGATAAACAGACACACACACACATACATACTGTATATATATATATATATATATATATATATGGCTTCTTTCAGTTTCTGTCTACCAAATCCATTCACAAAGCTTTGGTCAGCCTGAGGCTATTGTAGAAGATACTTGCCCAAGGTGCCATGCAGTGGAACTGAACCTGGAACCATGTGGTTGAGAAGCAAGCTTCTTACCACACAGCCATGCTTGCACCTATATATATATATATATATAGATATATATATATATATAAAGAGAGAGAGAGAGAAAGAGAGAGAGATGGAGATGGATGGATATCTTTGTTTTTCATCTTTTACCTTTTTGTCACTGGACACTGACTATGTTGGAGCACACCGCCTTGAAGGGTTTTATTTCAAACAAATCAACAAACATACTTTGATATTTAGTTAGATATTTATTTATTCAGCGTCTTTCACCAAACCGCTAAGTTATAGGGACATCAATTGTCAAGCAGTAGGGGTCAGATACAAAGATAAAAAACACACATATACATATCTCAATATACGATGACAACGGCTCCAGTTGATCTTATCAATGGAACAGTCTGTTCATGAAATTAACATGCAAGTGGCTGAGCACTCCACAGACACGTATACCCTTAACGTAGTTCGCAAGGAGATTCAGTGTGAGACAGTGTGACAAGGCTGGCCCTTTGAAATACAGGTACATCAGAAACAGGAAGAAAGAGAGAAAGTTGTGGTGTAAGAATACAGCAGGGTTCACACCACCCCCACCGGAGCCTCGTGGAGCTTTAGGTGTTTTCACTCAATAAACACTCACAACGCCCAGTCTGGGAATTGAACCCACAATCCTACGGCCATGAGTCTGCTGCCCTAACCACTGGGCCATTGCGCCTCCAACATACAAATATATATATATATATATGTGGTAAATGAAATACGGAAGATGGAATATATAAGAATTTATTTATCATCATCATTGTTTAACGTCAGCTTTCCATGCTAGCATGGGTTGGATGATTTGACTGAGGACTGGCGAACCAGATGGCTGCACCAGGCTCCAATCTGATCTGGCAGAGTTTCTACAGCTGGATGCCCTTCCTAACGCCAACCACTCCGAGAGTGTAGTGTGTGCTTTTACGTGCCACCGGCACGAGGGCCAGTCTGGCAGTACTGGCAACGGCGACACTCAAATATGGTGTTTTTGACGTGCCACCTGCACAGGAGTCAGTCCAGCAGCACTGGCAACGACATCGCTCGAATGTTTTGTTCACGTGCCAGTAAGGCGACGCTAGTAACGATCACACTCAAATGGTGCTTTTTATGATATATATATATATATATATATGTCTGTATATATGTATTTATACACACATGTATATACTATAGGTTTCCTTCAGCTTCCATTGACTAAATCCACTCACAAGGCATTGGTTGGCCCAGGACAATAGTAAGAAGACACTTGCCCAAGGAGCAATGTGGTGGGGCCAAACCTGAAACCATGCTGTTGGGAAGCAAACGTTTTACCACACAGACATTGCTGTACCTATATGCACATATATTTTTATATATGTGTGTGTGTGACAGTATATGCGTCCATATGTGTGTCAATTCAAGACAGCATATACACCTACACATACATCTATATATCTTTATACACACACACACAAACACACACACACACACACATACAGAATGACATTAAAGAGGATGGTGTTGGATGATAGCTGCAAGGTAGAATGTGGAAGGGTGTAGGTATTACAAGAATATATGAATGAACAGAAAGGGGAGTTTTCGTAAGAGCAAACCTGCATGACTTTGTATGTGTGTGTGTGTGTGTGTGTGTGTGTGTGCATACACACACATATATTATTCAAACACTCACATATATGTATAAATACATATACACATAAATACACATGTGTATACTTGTATACATAAAAATACACATGTACATGTATATACATGTATATACATATATGTATATATATATAAGCAATGTTAATTCTCTAAATGAAGTATTAACAGTAACTGCACGATAAAGTGTAGTATATTGCCACTTAAGTGTGGCTGACCCCTAGGGGTGGATGTTACTGTTGCTTTTAGCCCCAGGAGGACATCTCCTCCAGCTGGCTTATCGACAAACGACTGTGTCCTGTTTGCCAAGGGAAGTTATCCCTCTCACCTCGGTCTGCAGCACGAACGTATCTGGATTTCAGGGTTATTTCCCTTCGTCGGCGTTCGACAGCTGATGACCTTGGTGAGAGAGACAAAAACCTGGCAAACTTATATCTTCTTTTCCAGTGAAATTCTTCACTGATATTGAAAAGGTGAAAACAAGCAATGTTAATTCTCTAAATGAAGTATTAACAGTAACTGCACGATAAAGTGTAGTATATTGCCACTTAAGTGTGGCTGACCCCTAGGGGTGGATGTTACTGTTGCTTTTAGCCCCAGGAGGACATCTCCTCCAGCTGGCTTATCGACACACGACTGTGTCCTGTTTGCCAAGGGAAGTTATCCCTCTCACCTCGGTCTGCAGCACGAACGTATCCGGATTTCAGGGTTATTTCCCTTTGTCGGCGTTCGACAGCTGATGACCTTGGTGAGAGAGACAAAAACCTGGCAAACTTATATCTTCTTTTCCAGTGAAATTCTTCACTGATATTGAAAAGGTGAAAACAAGCAATGTTAATTCTCTAAATGAAGTATTAACAGTAACTGCACGATAAAGTGTAGTATATTGCCACTTAAGTGTGGCTGACCCCTAGGGGTGGATGTTACTGTTGCTTTTAGCCCCAGGAGGACATCTCCTCCAGCTGGCTTATCGACACACGACTGTGTCCTGTTTGCCAAGGGAAGTTATCCCTCTCACCTCGGTCTGCATCACGAACGTATCCGGATTTCAGGGTTATTTCCCTTCGTCGGCGTTCGACAGCTGATGACCTTGGTGAGAGAGACAAAAACCTGGCAAACTTATATCTTCTTTTCCAGTGAAATTCTTCACTGATATTGAAAAGGTGAAAACAAGCAATGTTAATTCTCTAAATGAAGTATTAACAGTAACTGCACGATAAAGTGTAGTATATTGCCACTTAAGTGTGGCTGACCCCTAGGGGTGGATGTTACTGTTGCTTTTAGCCCCAGGAGGACATCTCCTCCAGCTGGCTTATCGACACACGACTGTGTCCTGTTTGCCAAGGGAAGTTATCCCTCTCACCTCGGTCTGCAGCACGAACGTATCCGGATTTCAGGGTTATTTCCCTTCGTCGGCGTTCGACAGCTGATGACCTTGGTGAGAGAGACAAAAACCTGGCAAACTTATATCTTCTTTTCCAGTGAAATTCTTCACTGATATTGAAAAGGTGAAAACAAGCAATGTTAATTCTCTAAATGAAGTATTAACAGTAACTGCACGATAAAGTGTAGTATATTGCCACTTAAGTGTGGCTGACCCCTAGGGGTGGATGTTACTGTTGCTTTTAGCCCCAGGAGGACATCTCCTCCAGCTGGCTTATCGACACACGACTGTGTCCTGTTTGCCAAGGGAAGTTATCCCTCTCACCTCGGTCTGCAGCACGAACGTATCCGGATTTCAGGGTGAGAGGGATAACTTCCCTTGGCAAACAGGACACAGTCGTGTGTCGATAAGCCAGCTGGAGGAGATGTCCTCCTGGGGCTAAAAGCAACAGTAACATCCACCCCTAGGGGTCAGCCACACTTAAGTGGCAATATACTACACTTTATCGTGCAGTTACTGTTAATACTTCATTTAGAGAATTAACATTGCTTGTTTTCACCTTTTCAATATCAGTGAAGAATTTCACTGGAAAAGAAGATATAAGTTTGCCAGGTTTTTGTCTCTCTCACCAAGGTCATCAGCTGTCGAACGCCGACGAAGGGAAATAACCCTGAAATCCGGATACGTTCGTGCTGCAGACCGAGGTGAGAGGGATAACTTCCCTTGGCAAACAGGACACAGTCGTGTGTCGATAAGCCAGCTGGAGGAGATGTCCTCCTGGGGCTAAAAGCAACAGTAACATCCACCCCTAGGGGTCAGCCACACTTAAGTGGCAATATACTACACTTTATCGTGCAGTTACTGTTAATACTTCATTTAGAGAATTAACATTGCTTGTTTTCACCTTTTCAATATCAGTGAAGAATTTCACTGGAAAAGAAGATATAAGTTTGCCAGGTTTTTGTCTCTCTCACCAAGGTCATCAGCTGTCGAACGCCGACGAAGGGAAATAACCCTGAAATCCGGATATGTTCGTGCTGCAGACCGAGGTGAGAGGGATAACTTCCCATGGCAAACAGGACACAGTCGTGTGTCGATAAGCCAGCTGGAGGAGATGTCCTCCTGGGGCTAAAAGCAACAGTAACATCCACCCCTAGGGGTCAGCCACACTTAAGTGGCAATATACTACACTTTATATATATATATATATATATATATATATATATATATATATATATACATACGCACACAAACACACACACACATATATATATATATAACTGTATATGTATATATACGTAAATACATTATACATGTATACATAAAACACAAAGAGAGAGAGAAAGAGGAAGAGAAGGTATACAAAAGGAATTGAACTCAATACAAACAATTTTAGTTCATAATAGCTTCTTTATATATATATATATATATATATATATATATATATATATATATATAAACATGTGTGTGTGTGTGTATTTGTGTGTGCATATGTATCTGGAGAAATTAAGTGTGGAGGGAATATGTGACATGGAATAATGGTGGATCAGTAATTTTTTTTCTTAAGTAGCAATAAGAGGTAAAGGAGAAAGAGACAGCATATGAGTAGAATGGGAAGTGAGGGAGAAAGAGATTGTGGGAGAGGTAGTAAGAGGGAGCATATTGAGAAATGCTCAAGAGAAAAATAAGAGAGAGAGTGAGATAACGTGAGAGTAAGGGAATAAAAAAAAGCTAGACTGAGGAAAGAGTGCATAGGAGGAGTAGAGATTAGGTGAGAGAGACAGAATCAGACAGAGAGAGATTGATAGAGTGTGGCAAAAAGGGAGAGATAAAGTTCATAGAGAGGGTTAGAGGAATGATGAAGTGTGAGATATATTTTGTAAGAAAACAATATGTAGCACCAACGTTATGTGAGAAACAGGGAGGAGGAAGAAGAGAAGTTGTAGTATGAGTGCATATGTAGATGCATATCTCTGAAGGTGTCTGGCAGTGTGTGTATGTGTCTCTCTCTCTCTCTCTCTCTCTTTCCCACCCTGGGTAGGATTATGTTAAGAAGTCCTCTTGCAGGCGAGGAGGTGAGCTGGCAGAAACGTTAGCACACCGGGGCGAAATACTTAGCGGTATTTTGTCTGCCGTTACGTTCTGAGTTCAAATTCCGCAGAGGTCGACTTTGCCTTTCATCCTTTCGGGGTCGATAAATTAAGTACCAGTTACGCACTGGGGTCAATGCAATCGACTTAATCTGTTTGACTGTCCTTGTTTGTCCCCTCTATGTTTAGCCCCTTGTGGGCAATAAAGAAATAAGAAGTCCTCTTGCAACCTCCTGGTTTTGAGATTAATTTGATAATTTGACTGTCCACCACCTTAGGCAAGTGTCTTTCGCTATAACCCTAGGCTGACCAATGCCTTTCAGAATCTGGTAAGTGAAAACCTTACACAAGACCATATATATTTTTTCTTTCCTAGCTTCAGCTCGAGGGCTGTGGCCAAACAAATATATATATACATATAAACCTTTCAGGCAAGATGACAAAAGGCTGGTGGCAAGCTGCCAGAAATGTTAGCACACTGGGCGAAATGTTTAGCGGTATTTCGTCTGACTTTACATTCTGAGATCAAATTCCACCAATGTTGACTTTGCCTTTCATCCTTTTGGGGTTAATGAATTAGGTACCAATTGTATACTGGGGTCGATCTAGATGACTGGCCCCCTCCCCAAAAAATTCCGGGCCTTGTGCCTAGAGCGGAAAAGAAAAGAAAAGATGACAAAGGATTGAGATGTCTGATGCCTTGCTGTACTCAAGAGACCCGTATTCCGCAGCAGAAGTGTTAAGACTGATCCCTCTGGTGGTATAAAGCACTCATGGTGGTGCCATGTAAAAGTGCCCATACAGTGCCAAGTAAAACTGCCTGTGTGGTGCCACATAAAAGCACCCTTGTGGTGCTACATAAAAGCACCTGTGCTGGGCTATGTAAATGCACCGAGCAAACTCTGTAAAGTGGTTGGCATGGACAACGGATGTTAAATGATGATGATGGTGGTGTCAGCCACACATACATAGTGTATTTGTTTTGTTTATATGCCAAATTTGTTGCAGGTTTAGAGTCCAGGGAAAGCTCCTTAAATGATGCCGAGTATTAAAAGAACACCTGAATGTCACAGACCAGGCAACGAGAATGGTAGATAGTGATATTTCACCATAATTGCAGCTTATCAGTACAATGTACTCAAAGATCATCTGGAACAAAGTGAATCGCTGATCTATGACTTATATGCAAATAGAGTGAGTCCTATTAGCTTAAGTGCTGGGGCATAGCACGTGTGAAAGAAAATTAAATTACAAATTAAAAGCAGCTCTAGCAATGTTAAACATTATCAGTCGCACATACATAATGTGTTTTGTTTGGAACTGGAGTTGAGGTGTTCAACAAAATTTCTTCAAAGCAGTGCTCCAACATGGCTAGTCTAATAGCTGGAACAAGTAAAAGATAAAAGGCATGTAGATATATATATATTTATATATGCATGTATGTGTGAGTATGCATACATGTGTGCATATCACACGATCTAAGATTAAGTCTGATCGTATGCCATCTTGGGCAAGTGTCCTCTAGTATAGCCATGGGTTGACCAAAATCCTATGAGTGGATTTAGTAGAGACAAAATAAAAGAAACCTATTGTATATGTAAATGTGTGTGTGTGTCTTACTGTCTTTTTGCTTTGGCATCAAACAAAAGTTGTAAATGAATATCATCAACATACCAGCAGTGTCTTTTATTTCCAATCTTCCATAAAAGCATATCTGGTCCTGGGAAGTATTTCCAATGCTTGAAAATAGGTGAGAGATGGCAACAAGAAAGGCTTCCTACTGTAGAAAAGCCATCTCAATAAATTCAGTCTGATCCATGCAAGCATGGAAAAGTGGACATTAAACAATGATGATGATGAGATAGACAGATTGACAGGCAGACATACAGATAGATAGATAGATAGATATAAACATACAGATATATATATCTTATATAATAAAACAGTGTGTGTGTGTGTGTGTGTGTGTGTGTGTGTGTGTGTGTGTGCACGAGTGCACAAACACACACACGTATGTTCCTTATGGATTCGAAAATGGGGTTGCCAATTTTGACATATGAGGTATCAAAAGATTCAGTAATCTTTCAGCTACCAAATAAAGTATGTTTTTTGCACAGTAAGTCTTTTTTATTACAAAAATAACCTCGAAAACGATGTTAGGTCGCACAATTTTGAGGCCTTTAGTTAAGGGAGGCAACTCTGCCAGAACAATTTTTACATGGAAAAGGTATACCATCAACTTCATTAGTATTATTTAGTAGATAATTTTTTAATATGAAGTATGTTTGTCTGTGTTTTGTTTAGTTCAAAGTTGCCTCTGATGTAGCAGACACATTGCATTTTTTTCCCTTCTTGAAATACTGTAAATCTGTGTCTTTGTTTTGATGAAAGGATGTGTTTTTAGAGAGACTTGGCTGCTATTTGTAGCAGCTCAAGTCATTACTCACAAGCAAACTTTAGCTTCTTCCATGCTTTGAGTGATATTGTTTTAGATGCATTTGTAGTTGTGAGTAGTCATAAAAGCTTCTTGAACCTTTCACCTTGGACCTTTCACTCAGAGGAATGTCAAAGAAGTGACAACTACCAGAGAGAAGGGGCCACACCAGCTGACTGTTGGAGCAGCCCTCTCCCTCTCTACTGAGCAGTCACCTTGTACTTAATTTTACAAGGTGGTGTTCCAGCATCACTTCATTCTAATGACTGAAACAAGACAGGCATAAATTTCATCTTGACATTTCATTGGGAACTTCATCAAGAGCTTTGTTAATAAGAATTTTCACCAGCTTGTCAACAGCTTTCTAATTAATGTTAGAGGTCACTGAGACCATTTGTAGAAGTGTTATGTGAAATACAAGGTGGAGGAGGAGTAAGTTATAGTATGAGTGCATATATGCAAGCATAACTCTGAGGTGTATCTGGGAGTGTGTGTCTTTCAGGTATTGTTACTTGATGACACATATACTTCCATCTGCTGTGACAATGAGTGAAACACTCATATGAATTCAGTTGTAGATTAAACAAAGGCTTTTCAAATAATTTAAGTTGCATTCTGAGTTTGGAAATGGAGGGTGCAGCGTTGGTGCATCAGGTAAGAGTAAAAAAAATGATACTGAAAGCAACCATGAAAGCCCAGCAAGATCGACCCAAACTCATGGGAGGATCTTGATCAAGACAAATCTGCACAGAAGGAAGCGAGTATTAGAGTTTCGAAGGTTTTTGAATTATGCATCTCTATAGTAGAGACCAAAAATGAAATCTCACAAATCAAACCATAACAACCCTGGTATTAGTAAACATCAGTGTGTGGTCTGTGACAAATATTTCTCCACCAGAATAGGCCATTTCAGTTACAGCAGAACACATAAACGAGCATTGCTTTTCTCCCATTTTTCATTGTTTTCTAATTTATTTATTTAATTTTTTTTTTTTAATATTTTTTCTGCAGCTGCTAGGTCATCACCAGACAACAGATGAAGTATCATCATAAATATGTTAGTATGTATACATGTATAATAAAAGGGAGTATATATATGTGTGTGTGCATGTGTGTCGACATCAGTATATAAATATGTTAGTATGTGTGTGTGTGTGTGTGCAGTAAAGATGCATGTGTACATACATGTACAGGATTTGTTTAAATGGAGAGATGAGAGACAAAGACAATAGGGGAGAAAGAGAGGGGGAGGAAGAGACCTTTAAGAGAATCACAGAAATAGCAAATTAGATGAAGAGAAACAACAAAAAAGAGGAGTATTCAAGATATGTGAACAAACCTCAGTGTGTACAGGGGAGAAAAGTTTTATGAGCATCTGAGACTAAAACAGACAGATATGCAGAGAGAGAGAAAGGAGATGAGATACAGACACAGAGTGAGAGAGAGTGCAAGAGACAAGATGGATAGTAGATAGTAACATGAGTAACCAACACCTCCTACCTTTCACCATAATGCAGACATCCCCTACATTATAGATATCTCAGGTTACGTGATTTCATGCTTATGAAAATTGTAGAGTATGACCACTAATTTCAGGATATAGTTTGTAATTTTGCCCTAATGAAACTCAAATGAATTTTAAGAATTTTAAACTACACTTTCTTCTCAGCCAAAAGTTTGCTACTCAAGTGTTTTAGTGAAGATCAAAGTACAGATAGCAATTTGAAAAATAACATTCAGGAAACATATATACAGATGCGGGGCAGGGTGATACAAGTGTTTGTGTATGCGACACAAAAAAACATCTATGGAGTGCAAAGTGGAATTTTTCACCATAAATATTTATGTGCATAATGTAAATGTTTTCTTGGGTCACAAAGAGTATCAATCTATCTATCTTTCTAAGCATGCATACATCCATAAACACATACAGGGAGCCAGCCATAGAGATCATGCCAAAGCCGATACTGAGGCTTGATGCAGCCCTACAGCATGCCTGATTCTGTCAAACTGTCCAATCCACACCAGCATAGAAAATGGACATTAAATGATGTTGCGGTTTATATCAAATCACAAACCATGAAAATAAACATTCTTCCCTATGGCACATTGCTCATAAGTGACCAGGTGACACTCATTCCAATGTCCTGCTTGCTTACAAGCAAGGTGCTATAAATAAGAATGTTTTAGTCTCCTGCTCACCTACAGGCAATGTGCCACAACTGAGAATGTTTTTTTCATGGTTTGGGATTTAACTGCCTTCTTTAGCATGTAAGAAGCCCACATGGTGGTCTTCTCTCCATGTATGAATTTTTATACACTCTCATATTATATATATATATATATATATTTACATATGTATTAATACATACATGCATATATATGCATGCATACAAATATATATCATATATAAATAGATACATATATGTATATAACATATACATATATATATGTGCATATATATATATATATATATATATATGTGTGTGTATATATATATATATATATATGTATGTATATATATATATATATATATATATATATATATGTATGTATATGTATACAATATATATACTATATATATATGTGTGTGTGTGTGTGTGTATATGTATATGTACACAATATATATACTATATATATATATATATATATATATATATATATATATATATATATATATATATATATATATATATATATATATATACTAATGGTCTAAGAATATAGCTGCTAGAATAAGAACAGCCTCTCGATCAGAGTGAAAGGTAGACTGTATGATTCCTATGTGCAAATAACCATGCTACACAGCAGTGAAACATGGGCTGTGATTGCTGAGGTCATGTGTAGGCTTAACAGAAATGAAGCTAGTATGTTCTACTAAATATGTAATGTCAGTATGCATACACGATAGAGTGTAAGCACCCTGAGAGAAAAGTTGGACATAAGAAGCATCAGATGTGGTGTGCAAGAAAGACCACTGTGCTGGTACAGTCATGTGTTGCATATGGATGAGGACAGCTGTGTGAAGAAGTGTCACACCCTAACAGTGGAGGGATCCTGTGGAAGAGGTAGACCCAAGAAGACATGGATGAACATTAGGCCTCACAGGGGCAAAGACAAGTGACCAGGACCTTTGGAGATATGCAGTGCTTGAGAAGAGCTGGCAAGCCAAGTGAGATCATAGTCATGGCCAATGCCAGTGTTGTATAACTGGCTCATATAAAAGCACCCTTCAATTGTTGGGCAATATCCCATTTTTGTGAAGACCTGTTGAACCAAGAGAAATCGTAGTTGTGGCCAATGCCAATCCCACCTGACAGGCACCTGTGCCAGTAACATGTAAAAAGTACCATTCGAGTGTGCCCAATGTCAGTGCTGCCCAACTACCACCCGAGTCAGTGGCACATAAAAAGCACCATTTAAGTGTGGCCAATGCCAGTGCCACCTGACTGGCTCCCATGCTGGTGGCACATAAATATATAATTTTCCATTCTATCTGGAGTTCCTTATTCCACCTTCTTTCAATGTCCATATCATACTTGATAGGGACGTCGCATGTTTTTTGTTTCTGTCTCTGAATGACACAAGATGTTGCATATATCTTTCCCTGAAGGAGTTTCCTGTCATTCCAATATACATCTTTGGTATTCCATTGAGGTCTGTTATCTTGGCCTTGTATATGAGTTCTTTTTTGAAACAGTTGTCGTATAGAGGGCAGCAGTTTGAGGATCTGAAGTTGCACTGTCTTTCTGAGGTGTTTCTGGTGTGCTTATGTTTATCATGATTAAGTATTTTTGACCCTATATTGGGAAGGCAACTATAGCTAACATTAACAATGTTTCTGTTGAAGACCTTATGGCATTTGTGTGAATGTGGAAAGTGGTTGTCTATTAGTTTTTTAAGAATTTCTTAGCTATGTTACAAGCTACATTCATGCTATAAGGTGGGTTGAACCATAAGATTCTCCTCTGTCTATGTCTTCTTGGTCTATTTGTATTTGATTTAATGTAGTGTATGCTGTTCTTGAAGTCGGACCCTTCTAATGCAGCATTATAATATGGGGCAGCTTTTTCAAAAGTTTCTTTGTCAATGGATAAGTTGGAGACCCGCCGGCTAATGTTGTAAACTATTTGTTTAATTACTGCTGGTAAGTGGTTGGAACCTATGTCTATGTATGAGGCTTCCTCATTTTCTTTGTGGTAGGGTTTAAATTTTCCTATGTTAAGATTCTAGGAATCTTAACACTGTGTCTTTTTCTGATATGCAGCACATGAATTACGGGAGATTTGGCAACCATATTGAAGCTCCCTCGTTGATTCAAGAGAGAAAGTGTGCATTAGTTAATTTGGAGCTGGCAAATGAATTTATATGAAATGACAATTAATGAATGTAGATACCTATAATAACAGATTTTGAAATACTTTTCAATAACATCAATGAGTGTTATAGATAGTCCATATCAACATTTTGGAAAGACAGAATCCCTTAAGTTGACAGGTGGAATTGCAGTAGCCACATTATAGAAGTTTGGGTATCTGTTTTGTTTGTATTATGTAGTCTAAGAGGCCATATTGTCTTGGCAAGAATAGCTAACTTCAATATTATTGATATTGAAAAGTTTATTGTATTTGAGTGATAATGGGAATGTTTGCTTACACAAGTAAGAAATCTGGCTGTATTAGCAGTAACACTCAAGTTGAATGGTGAATTAAACTAGGTTATATTCCTCTTACTGGTTCTTTTCAAATATGTGCAAATGAAAGAGAGGGTCTCGATATATCAACTTCTAAATTAAGCCATTTGTATTTAGCCTATCATTATAGCACAAGGTAATCTTGTTCAAGATATCCCTATCCAAGGATAGATCAGATACACTTGTACTTATTTTAGTGCCATGATTCCTAATTATCACTGGGAGATGATTAGGATTCATTCTGTGGCAGTATCGCAGTATCAAGGATGAACAACCCCCACAAGATCACTTATTTCAGATCCATCATACCTTCCTATGTAGTCACTGAACAAAGAGTCATCATTCTTTTAATGCAATAGGAATTGTAGCAATACAACAGTGACCTCCTGGCATTCCTCATTATTATTCTGGTATCTAGGTCACTAATTATAGTGAGTTTGCCCCAAAGATCCAGCGCTTTCAGAAGGAGTTAAGAGATGGAGGGATAATAGTCCACAACATCAAATTGGGTGAGTCTGCAGAATGGTGTGTTTTCAATGCCATGAAACCACTTAATGATGATGGCGCTGCAGTTCCATTGTTCTAGTTTCAAAGTACTCATTGCACTGCAAATGACAGCATTTGATATGTTTGTGTGTGAGAGAAAGAGAGAGAACGTGTGAGAGAGAGAAGAAGTGAATAGAGGAAGTGAGAATATGCATATTTATATCTTTCGCACACTTTAAATGAGAGTTATTGATGACAGAGGGATAGAGACAGCGAAAGGCAGCAGAGACAGATGGAGAGAGAGAGAAAAAGGCGAGGCAAAGAGGGAGAAGAGGGAAGAGGAAGTATGAGTGTATGTGTGCGTGTAGCGGGTGTAGGTAGGTGTAAGAGTAGAGGGAACATCAAAAGAACATCTAGAGTGCATGCACATGCATATTTTATTTTTACTTTCAGCAGCAGTGCAAAGGTACAGCACACTACTGCTTGCTAAGTGCATATGAACCTCTGAATGAATGGCTGAATAACTGAATTGCTGAATGGAAGAATGAATGAATGAACGAATGAAGAAGATGAAGAAGAATGAATGAATATATGAATGACAGAATGACTGACTAACAGACAGACAAACCGGCTGGATGACTGAGTGCACGAATGAATGAAGGCTTGTATATTAAGCTATCGCTTTGCAAGATGGGTATCTCAAATGCAATTACACGTTTAATTTGCAAAAGCACCACACATGTATAGACATACATATACAAATATACATAAAGATATGGATGGATAGAGAAATAGACAGAGATAGACAGATAGTCAGATAGATGAACAGATATATAAACAGATAAATAGATATACAAACATACACACACACATGTTTGTATGTTCAATGTATTTATTATAATTAAACATGTTGATTACTGATAATTTGCGGCTTCTAATTCTTTCACAAAATTAGGGGGAATATTTGTTTTAATTACTAAGAAATAGTTG
>NC_142931.1:79150068-79155068 GCF_046866305.1 Octopus bimaculoides | reverse complement strand
TATATACAGAGAATTCCTGTAAAAGCATATATAGACACACATAGGCTTATCTACAGCCATCCCACTTACTAATACACATAGAAATAGGAAAGCTTATCAACAACCACCCACATGCAGATGCACACACATGCACACACACACATACAGAAAGGCTTATCAACAGTGACCCATATGCAGACACAAACACAGACGCATATGTGCACATACAGAGGAACTTATCAACAGCCACCCGTTTACAAACACGGTTATTAAAAACATCCAAATACATACAAGACACACTCACATACAGGTTTACCGACAGCAACAGCCAGCTCCATACATTTGCAGGCATACACATACACACACTCAAACTGCCACCCACACAGAAGAAAACTTACACCCTACAAACACGTCCACTCAGAGACACGACCATCCCAACATAGTTGCACCCAGTCATACACAAATATGCAGAACCCACTCACACACAGACACATGCACATGTAAACACACACACACACACACAATGTAAACATGCACACGCATACCCATACATGCATTTAAACACAGGCACAAATGAATGCCATTTTAATATAAGAATTAATACGCCGAGCCAAGCCAAGGAGGTAGGGTAGTAGTAGTAGTAGTAGTAGGAGGAGGAGAGAGAAAGAGAAGTAGGTTTTCGCGTATCATCAATAACTATTGCATATAAAGAAACTGGCACAAGTCTAACATATTAGAGTATGCATGCACAATTTGTATATATATAAAGGTGCATGGCTCAGTGGTTAGAGCGTTGGGCTCACAATCATAAGGTAGTGAGTTCAATTCTCAAATCGGGCTCTGTGTTGAGTTCTTGAGCAAGACACTTTTTATTTCATGTTGCTCCAATTCACTCGGCTGTAGAAATGAGTTGTGATGTCACTGGTTCCAAGCTGTATCAGGCCTTTGCCTTTCTCTTGGATAACATTGTTGGAGAGGGGAAGTTGGTATGCATGGGCAGCTGTTGGTCTTCCATAAACAAACTTGCCCTGACTTGTGTGCTTCAGAGGTAAACTTTCTAAGTACAATCTCATAGTCACTCATGACCGAAGAGGGTCTTTACCTTTTACCCATATATATATATATATATATATATATATATATATATATATATATATATATATATATATTCTGGCATAGACATGAAGTTAAAGAAGTTTGCTTCGTGGGACTCGTATATTTCTGGATTCAATTTCATGGGGAGGAATTTCGGCATGCTGACCAATATCTAGTGAGTGAGACTTGTTACACAGAAACAACACAGTTGTGTAACATATACATACCTAGGTATGTTTGTATATCCATTTAAATAATAGCAGGAGGACACCTAGGAGTCACTACCTAGGTGGACCTGGATCTCCTAGAGTGTCGGGAACTAACAGGCTGTAACATTTACATGACGAGAGCCCTACCTCTGAATATTTCACTTGCAGGCCACTCAGTCCGTAACGAGTTTCTGCTCACTACATATGTGTGTGTGTGTGTCAATGTATATGCATGTTTGTAATGAAAATATATCACATATTTAGATATGTGTATGTGTGTGAGTGCAGTAATTTCATCTGACCTATGAAAGCATGGGACTTTAAAATGACAACAATGATATAGGTATGGAAAAGTGAACCTGGAAAATGGCGAATATATATATATACATATATATATATATACATATATATATATACATATATATATATGTGTGTGTGTGTGTGTGTGTGTGTGTGTGTGTGTGTGTGTGTGTGTGTGTGTGTTTATTCTGTTGTCCGTAAAAAAAGTCCGTTTTTTTCTTTTTGCTTTGTTTATGTTCCCGTTCCTTTTTTGTCCACGTTTTTTTGACATCCTGTACCCGGATATGCTTCTATATATACATGTAGATGTAGGTATGTACATATATGTATGTATACATGCATATGCTCATATATCATTTGTATTTTTATATTTATAAATACATGTTCATACACACCATGAATATATACATATATAGAAAATACACACATGTGTATATGGGGAGGTCCTGTAATTGTATATGCAGGTATAAATTTATAGTAAGCTTGGTAACCTATGAAATACCATCACTGAGAGACAGTAGAAAAAGCTTGGTCATGTACTTAAGCTTGTATAAGAAAAGACCAATGATTGCCAATCCTTGATAGGAAAGCAGAGGGTCAGAATAGCAGGCAAGGCAGACCATTGAAGATGACATTGAGGACTGTGAAAGAAGAGCTGGCAGACATGGGATTGGCTTAGAAACAGGTTCATGACAGCATTTGTGACCACATAAAGGTGAAGAGCACTCATCGACCGATACCCAATGCAGAGAGGGAGGAGCTAACATGTGTATGTGTTTGGGTGTGTATCTACAGGAAAATAGCTAAACTAACCCTGGTTATATATCTACTATATGGGTTACATATATTGTATCATACCCTAATACTGTGCGGACCAAAACATCTGCTGCCAAGCCAGATATTAAATAAAAAGTTAAGATGGTATGCACATTAGTAGCACTAGGCTCATGGATTAATGGTTAGAGCGTCGAACTTACAATCATGAGGTAGTGAGTTTGATTCCCAGAGTTTGATTCCCAGACAGGGTAGTGTGTTATGTTCTTGGGCAACATTTATTTCACGTTGCTCCTGTTTACTCAGCTATAGAAATGAATTGTGACACCATTGGTGTTAAGCTGCATCAGCCTTTGCCTTTCCCTTGGATAACATTGGTGGTTTGGAGTGATGAGGCTGGTATGGATGGGTGACTGCTGGTCTTCCAAAAACAACCTTGCCCAGACTTGTGCTTCGAAGGGGAACTTTCTAGGTGCAATCTTACTTTATTTTTACTTTTATTTTACTTCACTGTAGCTATTGGAATTATCAAGTATATAAACAGATTGATTGCTTGTTTCTCTAGAATTGGTCAAACTGATGTAGACACCACTGATGAGAACCCAATAAGATCCAAAAATTGATTAACGCTATTCATTTTTCACAATTTATGGAGAAATAACTAAATTAGTCTTGTTTATAGGTGTGGCTGTGTGGTAAGAAGCTTACCAATCACATGGTTCCAGGTTCAGTCCCATTGCATGACACCTTGGGCAAGTGTATTCTACAGTAGCCTTGGACCAACCAAAGTCTTGTGTATGGATTTGGTAGACAGAAACTGAAAGAAACCTGTCATATATATATATATATATATATATATATATATATATCTGCCAGATCAGATTGGAGCCTGGTGCAGCCATCTGGTTTGCCAGTCCACAGTCAAATCGTCCAGCCCATGCTAGCATGGAAAGCGGACATTAAACGATGATGATCATCATCATCATGATATATATATATATATATATATATATATATATATATATATATATATTCTTTTATTTGTTTCAGTCATCTGACTGCGGCCATGCTGGAGCACCACTTTTAGTCAAGCAAATCAACCCCAGGACTTATTCTTTGTAAGCCTAGCACTTATTCTATCAGTCTCTTTTGCTGAACCGCTAAGTTACGGGGGGCGTAAACACACCAACATTGGTTGTCAAGCGGTGGTGGGGTGACACACACAGAAGCACAAACATATACATATACAATGAGCTTCTTCCAGTTTCCATCTACCAAATCCACTTGCAAGGCTTTGGTTGAATTCGAGGCTATAGTAGAAGACACTTGCCCAAGGAGCCATGCAATACGACAAACCCAGAACCATGTGGTTGGTAAGCAAACTACTCCCCACACAGCTACTCTTGTGCCTATCTATCTATCTATCTATCTATGGTGTGATATGCCACAAACTGCGTGATCTTGGCATAGCTGGAAAACTTGGAGAGTGGTTACATGACTTTCTGAAAGATAGAAGTCAGGCAGTAGTGGCTAATGGAGCCACCTCTATGAGAACACAAATAATGAGCGGTGTTCCACAGGGCACTGTCTTGGGACCATTGCTTTTTATAGTTGCTCTCTCAGATATGCCTTCAAGTGCCCGGATAGCCACTCTTGCAAGCTACGCAGACGATACAAAAGTCTCGCAGAAAATACAGAACTCCAGTGATGTTGCACACCTGCAGCAGGAATTGGACTCAGTTTACAGATGGGCTGAGGACAATAATATGCAGTTTAATGCTGAAAAATTCCAAGTCCTGCGCTACCAACGTCCAAAACTGAATATGAAACTTACAGAGTACACTGGTCCACAGGGAATTTCAATCCCAGAGCCTAAATCAGTGAGAGACCTGGGTATCGACACGAGTGATGATACCTCTTTCCAAGTGCACATTACCAGAATGGCAACAAAGTGCAGACGATTGGCTGGATGGATCCTGAGAACATTCAGAACCAGAGATAAGGAAACCATGATGATCCTCTGGAGGACATTCGTCCTCAGCTGCCTGGATTACTGCTCACAGCTGTGGTCACCCAGCAGTGTGAAATTAACAGCAGACCTTGAAGCAATCCAGAGGAGATTCACAAAGAAGATTGTCTCTTTGCAACTGCTCAGCTACTGGGAAAGGCTGAAACAGCTAAGACTCTACTCCCTGGAGAGAAGGCGGGAGAGGTATGCAGTAATATACACCTGGAAGATCCTGGAAGGAATTGTGCCAAATTTTGGCATTGAAAGCTACACCAATGCCAGAACGGGACGATACTGCATAGTGCCAAAGATCCCAGCAATGCCATCGCGCTTCAGGACCAGTTACTGCAACAGCTTGGGATTCAGGGGCCCACAGCTTTTTAATATTCTCCCAAAGAGCCTGAGGAATCTGCACAAAGTAGATGTAGGAGTTTTTAAATCAAAGCTGGACCTCTTCCTATCGAGAGTCCCAGATGAACCTACCTTGCGGCAGGAGGGGCAAATGAGGGTTGCTAAATCAAACTCCATTCTTCACCAAGTGCCACATATTGTAAGAGGCTCCCTGTAATAACAGTGTAGCAACACGGTGGTGCATCAGCATGGCCGCAGCTCTGAGCTGAAACTTTAAAAATATA
>NC_142931.1:79102568-79142568 GCF_046866305.1 Octopus bimaculoides | reverse complement strand
TCACAAAAAACTGCTACACAGAGTTTCACATTCCAGTTCCCCCAGTTGTGATCAAGGATTGTAAAACTCTGAGTAGCAGCTTTTTGTGATATTTTTGTAATGTTTTTGCAACTTTAATAATAAAGCATATAACTCTACCTGCCTTGAGTACTATTTTTCCCCCACCTTCCACCTTGTTTCACACTTACTTATATATATATTATTTATATATATACATACATATACATGCATATATATATGTATGTGCGTATATATATGTATGTGTGTATATATATGTATGTGTGTATATATATATATATATATGCACACATACACACACACACACACACACACATGCTCACACATTCATATATATTTGGTGGTCCAGGGAGTGGGGATGGCCACTGTAACATGTGGGTGTGGAGAACAATACTAAAGGATGAAAAATTGCTAACAAGTGAGATGGTTCTGGGTAGCAAGAGAATAAAGTGGCTTCGGGGTGGAGTGGAGAGAGCAGCAGTAGATGATATTGTGTGGGGAAAGGGCCACATGAAGGGGTATTAACTGGGTGCTCAGGCACAGGCGTGGCTGTGGTAAGAAGCTTACTTTCCAACCACAGTTCTAGGTTCAGGTACACTGCATGGCACCTTGGGCAAATGTCTTCTACTATAGCCTCAGGCTGACCAGAGCCTTGTGAGTGGATTTAGTAGATGGAAACTGAGGGAAGCCTGCCATACATATATATGCATATATTTATGTGTGTGTGTGTGTGTCTTTGCACCTATGTTTGTCCCTACACTGTTGGTGTGTTTATGTCCCCATAACTTGGCAGTTCAGCAAAGGAGACTGATAGAATAAGTACTAAGCTTACAGAGAATATGTGCTGGGGTTGATTTCTTCAATTAAAAATCCCTCTAAGGTGGTGCTCCAGCATGGCTGTAGTCAAATGGCTGAAACATGTAAAAGAATAAAAGAATATATGTACACACACACAAACATATACATATACGAGGGACTCTGCCCCATCTCCATTCTCTCTGCCTTATTAAGCATCTTATCTCCTAATACACATCAAGTCTCTGTCTATGGCATTATTTGCCTACCATAATCACCTGAGAACAAAATAGGCACATACTATTCCCTCCCTTTTGGTTACCTTCCTCTTCTTCAACCCAAAACTACCTCCATTTATCATTATCTTCTCTGCCCACTGTTTCCACCAATCACCACCTTCCTGTGCCTTCAGCCACTGCTCTTTTCCCTCTGCTATACATGATCCTTAACATCTCTCTTATCTGCTGTCACTTCCAGTGCCCTCACATATCTACCATTACACCCCCTATCTCTCACCATCACTTACTACAGTCATCTCTATCCCATCTCCAAGCATCTCTCCTCACATTCTTATGAAACTTCCCTCCTTTAACTCCCCTGCCCAATCCCCTAGCCCAGTCCTCTGTATCACTTCACCTATATTTACCCCACAACTGTACATTGAGAGTATATTTTTTTAAATTCTTTTACTTGTTTCAGTCATTTGACTGCAACCTTCCTGGAGTTCCAACTTAAAGTGCTTTTTAGTCAAAGAAGTCAACCTCAGGACTTGAACATCCAACAGAACATGATAGCTTTATTTCCTTCCAGCCTGCTTGTGTATAGACATACACACACATATATATATACACCCACACACATACACATATATATGTAGATGTATACATGTAGATATGCACACACACACACACACATATACATACACACACAAATATATATATATATATACACATACATACACATATATACTAGTAATATAACAAGACAATGTTGGCATAATGGACATACTACACTGACAGCATTTATGCTTTTAACACTGTTGACTCTGCTGGATTGAATGATATTGCCTAGTGTCAAAACCATTGTGATATCTGTTTGGCAGCTGATGATGGGAATACATGTGTTATGCTTGTTTGTGGATTTTTAGATCTCAGTCTCATTATTCTAAGTTGTCCTTATATCAGTATCGAGTTTGAGAGAAGTTTTGTTTTATATGGCTGAAACACATAAATAAATAAATATAGCCTTATGTATATATAAATATATTTATATATAAATGTAAAGTATATATTATACACGCACACACTCGTGTGCATATTCATATCCATATTTCATGCTTCAGAAGTTGGATAGTCTGACAGGATCTGATGAGCCTGAGGACTGCATGGGGTTTTATTGTCTACAACCATATGCCTTTCCTAACACCAATATCTTAGTGCTTTCTTTCATGCTACTAGCACTAGTGAGATTGCACTAGTGAGACTACAAGCCCACTAAGGAAGCAACAGGGAAATGAAGACCAGAGAAGGATAATGTATGAGAGAAAAGGGCCAGGGCAGAAAAGCTACATGACCAAGTGATTTTCAAAAAGAGAGTGATTTAAAAAAAGGAGTGAGCAGGTGGAGCTGGAAAGTAGTGGTGAGGTATTAGGGTAAGACACTTAAGGTATATGATGGGTAAGAATGAGTGGGTGAAGACTGAGAAGTGGATGGATAGGAGATGCCTGATAGTGCAGAGTAACAGAATGTAATGATAATATAGTAAACTGAAAGATGAAGTAGAGAGAGTATGAGAAAGATGACAAGTGGTTGTGTAAACTGCTGTAAAGGATAGGGAAGAGAAAGTCAGGCATAGTGTATGAAGAGGGTTGAACTGTTTGGTGGTGACAAGGAGGGGAAGACAAAAAGTATGGTGATAGTAGAGGAGAGATAGTCTGGTGGCATAAAGGAGATGGATGATCAATGAAAGTGTGGATAGGGAGAAAAGTATTAATGGACAGAAGGATGGGTAACAAGTGAAGAGGTGGTTATGGGTTGTAAGTAACCAACAGAGTGCCAGTTATATATCCTTATCATAATTATAGATGTAAGTTCATATAATACATACAAATATATAAATATATATATATATATATATAGGTTGAGGAATGGCTGTGTGGTAAGAAGCTTGCTTCCCAGCAACATGGTTCTGGGTTCAGTCCCACTGTGTAGCACCTTGGGCAAGTGTCTTCTACTATAGCCTCGGGCCGACCAAAGCCTTGTGAGTGGATTTATTTGACGGAAAATGAAAGAAGCCCATCATATATATAATATATGTATATATGTGTGTGTGTGTGTATGTTTGTATGCCTGTGTTTGTCCTCCCACCATCACTTGACAACCAATGTTGGTGTGATTATGTCCCCCGTAATGTAGCAGTTCAGCAAAAGAGACGGATAGAATAAGCAGTAGGCTTACAAAGAATAAGTCCTGGAGTTGATTTGTTTAACTAAAGGTGGTGCTCCAGCATGGCTGCAGTTAAAGACTTGAAACAAGTAAAAGAATTTAAACAAACTCACATATATGTAAATATACATACACACATATATATATATATATATACACATACAGATATAGCTATACAGGCATAAATATGTACGTATGTATGTACTTATGCACATACATACATTCACTTATTTTGGCCACAATATTTGTTACTTTTAAAGCAACTGACTTGAACATAGTGTTCTAAGTCAAGGAAATACCATGCTGAGTTACACATTCTACAGATTTCTGTTTACATCAGAAAGGACATAGAATTTTTACAGCCAAAGTTTCATAGACAGATAATGAGTATTTTGTATGAGATTTCTTTGAAATTAAATGCTACAAGTTACTCCTTTCATGTGTTTTTGCACTCTTTTAATGTGTTTTGGAGTGGTTCAGTATAATTAGCCAGGAAATGCTTCCATCACTCTTTCATATTTTCCACTCATTAATATTTTTGTGCAAGATTCTGTTGAGATTGTTAGTTATATCTGAATGTCATATTTCATTGGAGAGAACTATGAACAAAGATGTTACAGCCATGATCATCCCCTCTGAGTTTGGTCTCTAGGACTAAACTGTCTTCCTTTATTATAGTTTAATGACTATAAGTTGTGTCCTTACAAGGACTCAGCTACAATATAAGGAGTAGTTAAACACATACATATGAAGGTTGTCCTACCTTTGCTGTTAGCCTGCATGTGGTCCCTACATGTCTTGTGAATCCATTCCTTATACCGAGCATATGTAATAGATTTTCTACCAATGTCTTTTCTGCACACGAGGTAGACCTTGATCACCGCAGAGTCCTATCTTCTTTCCTAGTTCACATAATGTTAGTCTTATCTTTCATCTTTTGCTGGTTTTGGCCAGAGGCTGACACCAGATTCCTCGTGCATGGATTTGTGCAGAATTTCATAGCTAATAACAAGCCTCTGTATCCAGCTTTTGCTGAATGAGAGAATGCCTTTGACAGTATTCCTTACTCTTTCAGCTGATGGTGTCTAGGGACGCTAGATTTACTTGAATATTGTATAAGATTGTATAGAAACCTTGTACACACATGCAATGTGCAAGGTGAAAGTTAGCAACAAGTTTAGTGAGATATTTAGAATGCAAGTAGGCATCTGTCAAGCATTTATCCTCAGTCCTCTCTTGTTTGTAACATTCAGGTAAATCCTGTTCCTAATCAATTTTGCAATAATACTCTTATAAATTCCCTAACCTGGTGCAAACAATCTGATACATAAACCAAATTGTATATATATATATATATATATATACTCTTACTCTTTACTCTTTTACTTGTTTCAGTCTTTTGACTGTGGCCATGCTGGAGCACCGCCTTTAGTCGAGCAAATCGACCCCAGGACTTATTCTTTGGAATCCTAGTATTTATTCTATCGGTCTCTTTTGCCGAACCGCTAAGTTACAGGGACATAAACACACCAGCATCGGTTGTCAAGCGATGTTGGGGGGACAAACACAGACACACAAACACACACACATGTATATATATATATATATATATATATATATATACATATATACGACGGGCTTCTTTCAGTTTCTGTCTATCAAATCCACTCACAAGGCTTTGGTCGGCCCGAGGCTATAGTAGAAGACACTTGCCCAAGATGCCACGCAGTGGAACTGAACCCGGGACCATGTGGTTGGTAAGCAAGCTACTTACCACATACCTACTCCTACGCCTATATATATATATATTGGATCGCTTCTAGTGTTCCCCAATTAGTTTTAGACTCTGTGGTAACCATTGTTGGGAGCAGCAGTCCAGATAACTGAGGATAAAGGTTCTCCAAAGCAGAAGCATGAGTCTCTGGTCCTGAAGGATCTCAGGATCTGACCTGTCACCTGCCTGCATAGTATTGCCATCTGAGCAATGTGCACATGGAAAATTGCATCGTTGCTCATGTGGATTCCCAGGTCATGCACTAACTCTGGGATTACATTATATATATATATATTTGGAATTTCTATGCTGATAGAACCCACGACGAAGCTCTCCAAGACATGAACAATAGCTAAGTCATTTCTATTTTTATATATTATCCCTTCTGATGCGCTCCCCTTCCACCACCCCCACCCCGTTTCTCTAACTAAACATTTCTGTCTTAAATTCATGATTATTTATGTGTCTCTATTCTCTATTCTATTCTCTATATCACTCGATTTATCGTTTTCGCCTTCTTTCTTGAAGTTTTGCTCCTTAGCCCAAACCTGACTGAAATTTGTCTCTCCCCACCTTTAAAAATTACGATTTTAACTCTCATTTCTGTTACCGATTTAAACATTTAATCTCACGGTTAAACACTGCTGTGTTTCTTTCAACTTTTTCTAAAAACCCAACGAATTTGAGACCAGCATGATGTCCTGCTGCCTGTTCTCTCTCTCTCTCTCTATTCTATCTCTATCCCTCTCTCTCTAAATCACTACTCTCTTCCCCCACTTCCTCCTCTTCGACTCGCACGCGACCCCAAACATATAACCAAGTTCACTTCCCAACTTCATCCCAATTCGTATTGGAATTTCTATGCTGATAGAACCCAGAACCCATGACGAAGCTCCCTTAGCCCGTGGTACGCCCGCCCTCCCACCCCCTCCACCAGTACCGGAAGTTTTAGATCATCTTCCGCGAACACTGCCAGTGACCTTATACCCCCCCCCTCTTATCGACCTTATAGCGCATAAAGATTGGGTAGTATATGAAGGTTGTAGGTATTGTTTTGTTTATGAATTCTGCCAAATGCAAGCTTTCTTTTCAGGTTCACGACACTGCTTACCCCCATCCCACGGTCACACGGGCCCACTCCTCTGACACCCACTCCTCCCACACTGTCAGGATTGGCACTCTCAACGTCAGCACGCTGAAAGGTAGGTCTGGTGAGATTGTTGAGATGCTTGAACCACGACGCGTAGATCTGTGCTGCATCCAAGAAGTAAGATGGAGAGGAGGTTCTGCGAGGTTCCTCACAGGCAAAGAACACAGGTACAAGATTTTCTGGGCAGGAAACACTGACGGGGTTGGGGGCGTAGGAATACTTCTAGCAGAAAAATGGGTTGATAAGGTAATCGAGGTAGTTAGAGTATGTGACAGAGTACTTAAGATTAGACTAGTGCTTCATCATAGGCTAGCTACTGTCATCTCAGCCTATGCCCTTCAACCGGGGCTACCGGATGGTCTGAAAGACCAATTCTATGACACCCTCTTGCAAACTACCTCGTCGACAAGGAACAGGGACCTTCTCTTTGTGGCTGGTGACTTCAATGCTCATGTCGGACGTCGTGCTGGAGGCTACCATGGCATACATGGAGGCTATGGCTTCGGTTCCCGCAACGAGGAGGGAACCAGACTGCTGGAGTTCTGTGATGCAACCGATCTTATGGTTTGCAATACCAACTTCAGGAAACCTGCCTGTCACCTAGTCACCTACCAATCCGGCAGACACTCTAGCCAAATCGACTACATCCTCGCCAGAAATAGAGAAAGAGGGAGGCTTATAAATGCCAAAACCCTCCCTGGCAAAGAATGTACACCCCAACACAGATTAGTAGTCAGCGACTTCGCGGTCAAGGCAATATGGGTGCCCAGAAGTAGACAGGCTTGGAGGAGAAGGGTATGGAAGCTTAAAGACCCTGCAAATGGACAGAGACTTAGAGACAAGTTACTTAAAGCATTTGACGAAATAGAAGGGGATATAGCATCATACAACGTGGAAGACAATTGAAGATTTCTGCGGGACAACCTGTTGAGAGCCACCAACCAGATCTGTGGCTGGTGTAAAGTCCCCTCTCGACCCAGAGTAACGTGGTGGTGGAACAAGGAGGTAGACGGGGCTATTAGACAAAAGAAACAGGCTTGGAAGTACTGGAAGAACGGTGGTAGCAGGGAATTGTACCAATCTGCCAGAAGGGAAGCTAGGCGACAGGTTTATTTAGCCAGAGGGGAAGCAGATAAGAAAAGATTTACCAATGTTCTGCGCCCTGAGGACCAAAGACTCGAGGTATTTCGTGTTGCAAGACAGTGTAGGAGAGAGAATAGTGATGTTGTAGGAGAGAAATGTGTTCGCATGGATGATGGTACACTTGCACTAAATGAGGCTGCAAAGAAAGAGGTCTGGAGATGCCACTACGATAGATTGCTTAATAAAGAGAATGAATGGGAGAAAGAGAGCCTGCCGTATGTCGACCCAACAGAGGGACCAGCTATCCGAGTTGACAGTACCAGGGTAGATAAAGCAATTAAGAGTATGAAGACAGGGAAAGCCCCCGGCCCATCAGGAATCACTGCAGAGATGCTCAAAATATCTGGCAGTGTTGGCTACAGCCTAGTCACCCGTATTACGAACCAGGTGATACACGAAGGAGTCATACCCAATGACTGGTGTAGCAGCACCATAGTCAACTGCTACAAAGGTAAAGGTGATGCTTTAGATACAAATAATTACAGAGACATCAAGCTGTTAGATCAGGTTATGAAAGTTACGGAGAGGGTCATAGCCCAACTAATTAGGGAGCGAATCAATTTAGATGAGATGCAGTTTGGGTTCGTACCAGGTAAAAGCACCACTGATGCCATATTTCTAGTGAGACAGCTGCAGGAGAAATACCTAGCCAAGGATAAACCTCTGTACCTGGCCTTCGTTGACATGGAGAAAGCCTTTGACAGGGTCCCCCGATCCCTTATCTGGTGGTCAATGAGGAAACTTGGGATAGAAGAATGGTTAGTGAGAGCTGTGCGAGCCATGTACAGAGATGCTGCCAGTAAGGTGAGGGTTGGAAATGAGTACAGTAATGAATTCCGGGTAGAGGTAGAGGTCCACCAAGGTTCCGTCCTCAGCCCCCTCCTATTTATCATAGTCCTCCAGGCGATCACAGAGGAATTCAAGACATGTTGCCCCTGGGAGCTCCTCTATGCTGATGACCTTGCACTAATTGCGGAGTCACTATCAGAACTAGAGGAGAAGTTTCAGGTGTGGAAGCAAGGACTAGAATCGAAGGGCCTTAAAGTTAACCTAGCAAAAACCAAAATCCTAATAAGTAGGAAGGTAGATAAAAGACAAACCCCTTCAGGTAGATGGCCCTGCTCAGTATGCAGAAAAGGAGTAGGTAGTAACTCTATAAGATGTACCCGGTGCAAGCTATGGACACATAAGAGGTGCAGCAATATCAAAGGCAGATTAACTACGAAGTTAGTTTTTGTATGTGGCAGATGTTCAGGTGCAATAAACACTGTAAACAAACAGGAAACAACTTCTATCTCATTCCAGGGAGAAAAACTAGAGGTAGTCGATAGCTTCCGCTATCTGGGTGACCAAGTTAGTAGTGGGGGTGGGTGCGCTGAAAGTGTAGCTGCTAGAATAAGAATAGCCTGGGAAAAGTTTAGAGAGCTCTTACCCCTGCTGGCGACAAAGGGACTCTCACTCAGAGTAAAAGGCAGACTGTATGACGCATGCGTACGAACAGCCATGCTACATGGCAGTGAAACATGGGCTGTGACTGCTGAGGACATGCGTAAGCTCGCAAGGAATGAAGCCAGTATGCTCCGCTGGATGTGTAATGTCAATGTGCATACCCGTCAGAGTGTAAGTATCTTGAGAGAAAAGCTGAACATAAGAAGCATCAATTGTGGTGTGCAAGAGAGACGATTGCGCTGGTTTGGACATGTGGTGAGAATGAATGAGGATAGCTGCGTGAAAAAGTGCCACACCCTAACAGTTGAAGGAACCCGTGGAAGAGGTAGGCCCAGGAAGACCAGGGCTAAGGTGGTGAGGCAAGACCTTCGAACATTGGGCCTCACCGAGGCGATGACTACTGACCGAGACCTTTGGAAATGTGGTGTGCGTGAGAAGACCTGGCAAGCCAAGTGAGATCGTTGCCAGTGCCCCTGGACTGGCTTTTGTGCGGGTGGCACATAAGATGTACCATCCTGAGCGTAACCGTTGCCAGTACCGCCTGACTGGCCTTTGTAGGGTTTTCGAGCGAGATCGTTGTCAGTGCCCCTGGACTGGCTCTTGTGCGGGTGGCACATAAAAGACACCATTTCGAGCGTGGCAGTTTTCGTGCGGGTGACACGTAAAAGCACCCACTACACACTCTGAGTGGTTGGCGTTAGGAAGGGCATCCAGCTGTAGAAACTCTGCCAAATTAGAATGGAGCCTGGTGTTGCCATCCGGTTTCACCAGTCCTCAGTCAAATCGTCCAACCCATGCTAGCATGGAAAGCGGACGTTAAACGATGATGATGATCATGATGATGATATATATATATATGTGGCCTTTGCCAGTAAGACATCCAAGCGAGATCGTTGCCAGTGCCCCTGGACTGGCCCTTGTGCAGGTGGCATGTAAAATACAGCATTTCGAGCGTAGCCGTTGCCAGTACCCACCTGACTGGCCCTCGTGCCGGTGGCACGTAAAAGCACCCACTACACTCTCGAAGTGGTTGGCGTTAGGAAGGGCATCCAGCTGTAGAAACTCTGCCAAATCAGATTGGAGCCTGGTGTTGCCTCCTGGTCCACCAGTCCTCAGTCAAATCGTCCAACCCATGCTAGCATGGAAAGCGGACGTTAAACGACGATGATGATATATATCTACACACACACATATATATATATGAATGCGAAAAGAAAGAAAATGGAGAAATTGACACGCAGACATCAGTTTATGCAAAGATATTAAAAACCTTTGAATAAACTTACGTCTGTATGTCAATTTCTCCATTTTCTTCTTTTTCTCATTCATAATTATTTCAAATACCTATATATATATATATATATATATTTAGTTTTCACTGAGCACTGGTATAAACCGGAGAACTAGGATGCTAGCATCCCCTTAAAGGATTATAGGTCCTTGATACAATTACACACACACACATTGCTAGTATGCTCAGATGGTGCCCCAGTATGGCCACAGCCTAACAACTGTATTGTAAAAGAAAGCTTGTTATTTTCTCTCTAATTGTGTATTTCTCTTTCTTCTTTTCATTTCTTTGTATTGTTCCAAGGAGAGACCTGATGTCTAGCACAGAAACAAAGAGAGCCTTATCATTGGAGTCTGGGTAACAAGAATTTTAATTGCCACACATCGAACTTTAAAAAAGTCTTCGATATTTTTACACTTTTACTTATAAGCCAGGCTCTGTCTTTGCTTGAGTAACTGCGTTTCTCCAGATTGTCACTTGAACATTTACTATGTCGAAAGAGAAACCCAATCATTATTAGTATGAATGTAAATTTATAATCAGAGTTGAAAAGTTGCAGCAGGTTGCAAAGTAGTTGTCCACAGATATTCTCCTTGTCTTTGATTTTAGAAGGGATGTTCACATCTGGGTGGTAACTAACCTCTATGACTGTACATGACTTTCCTATGTCAAGTAGCTATGTCAGGCCTGTGTGTTTGTACTTGGTAGAAGTTTTGATGGGAATGTTACACCAATATTTCTTCTGCTGATATGTATCCCATAGCAGAAGTGTTGTTTATATTTATCCTAGGGCTGTCTCTTGTGCAGATGGAATTGTATACTGTTTTAGCAACTTCGTGTCGCAGTGGGAGGTTGTATGTCAATGACATTTATGAGCAACTGTTGATTACATGTGTCACATCCTCCACAAAAGAGTGGCCTAATCAACACTTGCAGTTGCATCTTAGGGTTTTAAAAGCTTTGCTTTTTCATTTGTTCTTGAGAACATGTTGTAGATTACTCCTATTCTTGAATTGCAAAAGATAACCTTCAAGATGTGATGTGATGTGATATAGCTGTCACAAACCCAAGAGAGGTAGTACATTAATATTGGCTTCAAATTTTAGCACAAAGCTAGTAATTTCAGGGGCAGAGAGATAAGTAAATTACATCAACCCCTAGTGCTCAACCAGTATTTATTTTACCGAACCTGAAAAAAGGATGAAGGGCAAAGTCAACCTCATCAGAATTTGAACATAAGGACAGACGAAATATTGCTAAGCATTTCATCCAGCACTGTATCTACTGTGCCAGCTTGCTACCTTGCACGCTAATATTGCCATCCTTTTCTAATTTACAAGAAAACATCCCCATGCATAACTATTTTTGTGCTATGTAAAGCATTTCTCTTCCAGATCATTGCTGAGATGTGTAAGTCTGGTACTTCTGAGTTCATAAGGAAGAACAAAAGGAAATGAATGTTTCCTGCGGAGTTCACAGCCAGTATGTATGTGTTTTAGATGTATTTAGATATGCCCTTCTCAATCATTCTGTTTAATTTTGAAATTTGAGATATTAAAGTCAATATAACAAAGAAAAGTCACAAATATTTAAGAGACTTATATTCATGCATTAGTAAATAAGAATAATCAGTTCATGGTACATATCAACAACTCAGTTTTAGAAAAAGTAAATTAAAAAATCTGACATTGTGATTTAACAAAAAGTTTTCAATTGAAGTCACATATTAAGAGGTTTGCTTCCCAACCACATGGTTATGGGTTCAGTCCCACTGTGTGGAACTTTCTATAAGTGACTGCTATTTACTACAGCACTGGGCCAGCCAAAGCCTTGTGAGTGGATTCAGTAGATGGATACTGAAAGAAGCCTATCATGTATGTGTGTGTGTGTATGTGTGTGTGTGTATGTGTGTGTCCTTGTCTTTACAATGCATGATAGCTGTCAATGAGTATCATTCATTTTCAATATTCTGTGAAGACATGTCTGGCCAAAAGGAACTATTACCTCGCTTGGAAATAGGAGAGTGTCAGTGACAGGAAGAACAACATCCAGCTGTAGAAAATCTGCCTCAACAAACTCCATCTAACCCATGAAAGCAAGGAAAAGTGGATGTTAAAACAATGATGATGTTGATGATGGCATTTAAGAGCAAGAAAGGTACTGCCATACTTTTCCAAAACTAAAATAAGCTTCTGATAAAGTCTTTCCTTTTTTTTATACCCCCAAGTCAAAATACCAATTTCAGTTTAATGCTTTTCTTCTTTACTCTTTTCTGATTTCTTAGTTCTTTCAGTTACATCATAGTCATTTACTTCATGTGATATTAACAAGTGATGTCCACAGTAATAAATATCTCCTAACATACAGCCTGTAGAAAATATTTTGAAACCAAGTTCTGCAGTTGAATTCTTCATTACATTCGTTTTCTTGAAAAATATATTCCTTCATCACTTTCATTTTCTTGAAAAATATATTCCTTCATCACTGAGGACTGTTTCTGAAGATATGTAAAAACCAGGTTTTTAACCAACATTTTATGATTGCCTCCTTTTTTCCCTGTCCACCACACTATTTGTTATAATATCAATCACTAGTTTAACATCAATTGTGGGAAATTTCCTCAACACTATCCACATTAAAAAATATTTTTTCCAACAACATTTCACCTTTTTTTCCACCACCTTTTTGTAATGGGTTTTCAAAATACAAATTATTTCTAGATCCAACAGTTCTAAAACTGTAATAGTACAATTTCATAGAAGAGACTCAGCCTGAATGTTATCTAAATGAAGCTGTTTACTAAATGCAGAACAGTGTCTACCAACTGTCAAGACTCTCCATTTTACTTCCATTTTCTTGTCTAGTTTAACAAACAAAGTGTCAAATAAATCTCTTGTTATCCAGACTGTTTTGTTGGTATCATATTTAAAACTGGAAGATAATTTACATTTTTCACACATCATAGAGTTTTTGACTTTAGAATAACAAAGGGACATACTTTCTCAGTTCCAGTCGTTGCAGCAAACAAGAGAGGTTAGGTATTATCTTGACTTCTTTCTTCCTTTTTACTATGATGATATAACTGATAAAAACAGCAGTTTCATCTATATTAAATATGTCTTCTTTTTGTAAGAAGAAATGAGAAATAATTTCCTTTTTATTCCACTTCTTTTCATTTAATCATTTTGTCAGCATTTTTTTCCTTCCCCCCTAACTAGAACATCAGCTACTTACCTCGGATAACAGACTGTTATCCTGCATCAATCACAAAATTGATTCAACTGTCTGATTCTAAACTGAAAATCCAAGTAACCTCCAAATTTTGCAGTATCTGAAGATTTCTCTTGAAAAGTGGCTTGCTAATTGGAATGTTTAGTACCTTTTGGTTTATAAACCAAACAAAAACTACTTTGTCACTATCTTTAGACATGGCAGGTCTTAAGCATTTGTGCTACAGATTAAAATTTGCCCTTTACAGTTTTTCTTCAATTTTAGGAAGATCCTTAATCATAGACATCGATGGAGAGAGAAGTTAAAACTGTAATGCAGAGTCTTTTTATTCTTTCTAAAATCTGCCTGAATTTCAAACTGTCCTTGAAAAACAAATAAAGTTGGACTTTCTTTGCTCCGTTTTCCAAGATTTACTACAGTAACAAATAAGTACCCTTTACTTTCATCATCATCATCATTTAACCCTTTAGTGTTCAGGGTATTCTATGAAACATAATACTTATTGGTTCACATTGTTTTAAATTAATCATGCATTACTTCATATCCTTGAGATTCCAATGATATGATTATTTAATGTAGAATAACATTGACCAGATATGGCCAGTTTAAATACTAAAGGGCTAATGACCATTTTCTATGCTGGCATGGGTTGGACAGTTTGCCAAGAGCTGGTGGGAAGAGGACTGCACCAAGCTCCACTGTCTGCTTTGGCATGGTTTCCATGACTGGATGCCCTTCCCAAATAGAAATTTCACAAAACAGAAACCAAACAGTGCAATTTACTTTCTGTGTATATGTAAAAGTATCCATGTTTCAAGAATCAGTTGAACTAGTGAAGACAAATTCGTATAATTTTCTTTATTTTTTAGATTTTCTTTTTTTTTTTTTTAAGGATATTCCATATTGTCTGAATGTCTGATTTTATTGATTGTTATTGCAGAAATATCTTCTGGTTTAAAGAATCAGTGAGTGATAAAATGCAATAGTAGTGCAGATAGAACATTGAATATCAAAAATAACAAATACAAAGATCTTGAAATGTTGTTTTAGAAATACTATACTTAATTCATTCTGAAATTACAGTTAAGGACTTCTACAAATAAAAAAAGAGATAGAGAGATGTTTGTAAATCATGCATCCATTTCATTGTTGTTTTTTTTCATTTTTTTTTTTTTTTTTCAGTCATTAGACTGCAGCCATGCTGGGACACTGTCTTAAAGAATTTTAATCAAATGAATCAAACCCAGTACAAGCCTAGTACTTATATTACTGGTCTCTTTTTTCCAAACTGCTAAGTCATGGGGATGTAAACACACCAACACCAAATATCATGCAGTGGTAGGGAACAAACACAGACACACACACACACACACACACACACACACACACATGTATACATCAGGCTTCTTTCAGTTTCCATCTACTAAATCCACTCATAAAGCTTTGGTCAGCCCGAGGTTATAGTAGAAGACATTTGCCCATAGTGCCATGCAGTGGGACTGAACTTGGAATTCTGTGGTTGGTAAGCAAACTTCTTACCACACAGCCACACCTGTACCTCTGTTGATATTTGAATAACCATATGTGTACTATTAGAAGCACCATTTGGGGTATTTGAGACAGCGTTTTACTGTTACTAAAGTTATGAGCATTTAGGAGGATGACATGTACATGGAGGAATTAAGTCATTTTTTTTTTTCATTGTTACAAGAAATTTTAGCTGCTCAGGGTTCAATTTTCTTTCATTGTACTTGATATAGTCATTGTAATGAGAATCATTTGTCCTTATTTCAACAGATTAGTGGCCAGGGCTTGAAAATAATTTCCTTGAAAAATATTGATTAGAGTGGTACTCTTTGAGGTGGAAAACACACAGACACAGATATGCATACATACACAAGCATGCACACACGCACGCACACATACGCACACACACACACACACATACGCACACACACATGTATATTCATATACATATGTATGTATCCATAGTAGGTGGCTACAACCACTCATTTTAAGTTGGTTGCTTACCTATAAGCAGGTCAAGAAATCAGCAACAATTGGATTTGGCTTGGCTTTCATGAAAGTAGATTGGCCTATTAACAAAAAAGAAGAAAAAAAAGAAAAAAGTCTTTAACAAATATCTATCCTTGCTTCTTTCTATCCACTCTTCCTTTCATCTACCCAAATTTCTTTCTTACAAATTGCTGCCTACTTTCCAAGACCTTCCATCAGTATTTGAAAGCAGTTGGAATGAAGGAATACAAAAAAATCATTAAAAATGTCAAATGATTGACAAACACACATATACACACAAACACAAGGTTTTCATCAAAGTTCTTCACTAAAGCAAACCTTTACTTTCAGTTTCAAAATAAAAGAACAACCTGTTCTAGAATGTAAACCAGGATTCCATCATGCTAGATATCTAGACTTTAGGTTTATATCCATTTTATATTGCTTCATTTAAAAATCAGAAAATGAGATAGTGGATGTGAGTCTGGGGTGCTTTACCTGATGAAATACAAAAATATCAAAACACTGGAGTTGTCAGAGTCCTCTTAGATTAATGAAGCAAGCATAATATGAACACACACTGGCTTAAATGAAGTTGTCCTCCTACGACACAACAGTAATTGGCATCTTCACATTTGAATCTGCTAGAATGTATTAAGAATAAAAATGCATGTCATTGTTTGGATTCTTGTTCTTCACTACGCAAGTTTCTTTATGTGAGTTCGTGTGAGACTAATGAAAAGGTTGCAAGATGCAATGAAAATTTTAGGAAAATAAAAATAAGAAATAAGTGAAAATTTTACTGGTGAGTGTGTTAAATTATAAGGCACAAAAAGAAAATGATTCTCTCCAGACACAACAGCATATATATATATATATATATATATATATATATATATATATATATATATATATAATATATATATATATATATACATACATATATTAATGCAGTATATATGTACGTTGTCAATTGTGAAACACGACTGTCACTACATAAACCTGATGATTACATAATGCATGAAAGTACTAGGTTATGTCAATATTGAAAAATTGTAAATAATAAAATGCTAAAATAAGATTAAGTTGAAATTTCATTGATTAATATATTCTTCTATACACAATCATACAAACTTGGATACATATATATGCATTTATATTTATAGGTGTGTGCATCTGCACATATATATTTATATACATACATACATATATACATATATACATACATACATACATACATACATACATATATATATATATACATTGTTTTACATAATCTCAAATAAAATACCCACATATCTATTGATAAAACCCCAAAACTGATTTTATATATATATATATATATATATATATATATATATATATATATATATATATATATATATACACATATATACATATATATATACATACATATATACATACATGTATATACATATATATATACATACATGTATATACATATATATCTACATATATACATACATATATATACATAGATACATACATATACATATATATACATACGTATATACATACATACGTATATACATACATACGTATATACATACATACGTATATACATACATACGTATATATATATATATATATATATATATATATATATATATATATATATATATATATATATCTATCATCATCATCATCATCATCATCATCGTTTAACGTCCGCTTTCCATGCTAGCATGGGTTGGACGATTTGACTGAGGACTGGTGAAACCGGATGGCAACACCAGGCTCCAGTCTAATTTGGCAGAGTTTCTACAGCTGGATGCCCTTCCTAACGCCAACCACTCAGAGAGTGTAGTGGGTCCTTTTACGTGTCACCCGCACGCAAACGGCCACGGCTCGAAATGGTGTCTTTTATGTGCCACCCGCACAAGCCAGTCCAGGGGCACTGGCAACGATCTCGCTCGAAAATCCTACGGGAGCCAGTCAGGCGGTACTGGCAACGGCCACGCTCAAAATGGTGCATCTCATGTGCCACCCGCACAAGAACCAGTCCAGGGGCACTGGCAACGATCTTACTTGGCTTGCCGGGTCTTCTCACGCACAGCACATTTCCAAAGGTCTCGGTCAGTAGTCATCGCCTCGGTGAGGCCCAATGTACGAAGGTCTTGCCTCACCACCTCAGCCCAGGTCTTCCTGGGCCTACCTCTTCCATGGGTTCCCTCAACTGTTAGGGTGTGGCACTTTTTCACGCAGCTATCCTCATCCATTCTCACCACATGTCCATACCAGCGCAATCGTCTCTCTTGCATACCACAACTGATGCTTCTAATGTTCAGCTTTTCTCTCAAGATACCTACACTCTGACGTATATACATATATATATAAATACATATATATATACATATACATACATATATATATATATATACATACATATATACATATACATATATATACATACATATATACATATACATATATATACATATATGTACATACCTATACATATGTATACACACATACATAAATACATATATGTACATACCTATACATATATATATATATATATATATATATATATATATATATATACATACATATACATACACATATATATATACATACATATGTATATATACATATAGACATATGCATATATATATATACATACACATACATATATGTATATACGTACATATAGAAAAGGATGGGGGAGCCAAGGAAGCAATAACTAGAAGCTCCTCTGTGCCAGTGGTCCTACAAAGGAACAGAGCCCTAACCCCATTGGACAACCAGAGGAAAAAAGTTCCCACCACAAGAAAAGGAAGGACAGAACATAAACACAAACATAAAGAAGGAAAGGAAGAAAAAGGAAAAGGCAGAAATGAAACCAAAACCGAAACCCCAACCCACCAAACAAAAACAGAAAACCCCATGGAGGATCCAATGCCATCCAAAACCCTACAGGAAAGAAATTTGAAAGGCATTCAAGGACCTGCAAATTTTACCTGCAACGCAAATGTCAGCATAGGAAAGACAGCAAAAACTGCTGGTTTGCCCACCTGACAGCCTGCCAAAACTACATGGGCCTTAAGGAGAAAAACTTCCCTGAGGAAAGACAACAAATGTCTCCAAGGAAAAAATTTACAAAAGAAGAGCGCTCTTCAGAGGATATGTGCAACGCAGCAGCTGAGCAAGAGTCTCTTTTGTACATGGCACAAAAGATTGTGCAGCAGCTGACCTGGTTACACCAAGTACCAACATGGAACCTTGCCAACCATAATCAACAGACACAAGATGGCCTCCCCTAACGCTTGCACAGTTGTCACGCCAATATTTTTACTCAATATTGGGGGTCTGTTGCATCATAATAAAAACAAAATTTCTTTCCTGAGAGACCTTGCCACATACAATCAAGCCCTATGCATAGCACTCGTGGAAACTCACCTCAGCCCTGATATAGAGGATGCAGAAGTTCACATACCAAAATATGCCATACTGCGAACAGACAGAAGGGAAAGGAGCCATGGTGGAGTTGCTGTACACATCTGTGACGAGCCCACACCCCAGGTCTTACTGTCATACTCAAATTTGGTATGTAACACTCTAATTGTATATGTAAGACAACACAATATAGTCATATGCAATACATATTGCCCACTGGATGCTCCAAACTCTTTGGAATCAGTTGGTTTGTAGTGGATATCAGTTTCAATGTTGGTGCCTTTTTTTTATAATGAGAATGTCAAGAAAAGGAAGTTGGTCTGGACTATATTCCATTGTAAATTGGATATGGTTGTTGACACTGCTGATTTAAGTTTTTGAAATCAATGAGTTGGTCAAGTGTGTGGGACCATAGGATGAGGCAATCATCGAAGTAGTGTTTCTAATTTTCCAACAGTTATTTGTGGAAAGACAGGCCTGATATCCACTACAAACCAACTGATTCCAAACAATACCTTCTGTTCACCTCCAATCACCCAAAGCACACGAAGACAAACATTCCCTTCAACCTAGCGAGAAGAATCTATACAATTGTCTCAAATTATAGAACACAAAATAAAAGACTCCAAGAACTAAAGGCAATTCTTCTCGAAAGACATTACCCAGCATCATTAGTTGACAATGGAATAGAACGGGCTAAGACAATTGTTACCCAAGACTTGCGAAAATCGAAACACACTCACGGTACATTAAATAGTCTCCCATATTTCTCAACACACAATCCAAGAAATGCAGAAGCTTACACAATTATATACAAGAACATTCCACTGCTGAATCAAGACCCACGTCTAAAAAAAGTACTCGCAACCCATAAAATAATAGAAAGCAAAAGACAACCCAAATCCCTAAAAAACCTACTCACCAATGCAAAACTACCCAACACAAGCCAAACCACTGTCAAAAAAATGTGGTCGTTCCAACTGCAGGACTTACATCCACACCATTGAAGGAACAACATACAAATTCCAGTCGGGACACACTTTTGTCACTTCTAAGCCTCTTTCTTTGCGGAGTCACTAACTACAAGTGAACCATAATCCATGTGAACACACTTCTCTCCCACATCACAATTTTCCCTGGCACACTGTCTTGCAAGCCAAAACACTTCAAGCCTCTGGTCCTCACGCTGCAAGACATTGACAAACTTGTTTCTTTCTGTTTCACTCCTGGCTAAGTGTACCTGCTTCCTAGCTTCCTTTCTTGCTGCCTGATATAACTCTTTGCTAACACCACCCTTCCAGTCCTTCCAAGCCTGTTTCTTTGAGCTAATGGCCCTGTCAACTACCCTATTCCACCACCACATCACCCTACGCCTGGCTGGGACTTTGCACCAGCCACAAATCTGGTCTCGGGCACTCACCAAGTTGTTCCATAGGAACTTCCACTTATCCTCTATGCTACAAGTCTGTAACTCCTCCTCCTTCTCATTATATGCTTCATTTAGGACATCTTTAAATTTCTGACTAATCAAAGGATCCTTAAGCTTCTATACCCTTCTTTTCCAAACTGGCTTGCTTCTTGAAATCCTTTGGGCCAGTAACTTGAAGTCCCCAATGAGTAACCTGTGCTGTGGGATACATTCTTCTCCAAGGAAGGCCTTTGCATTTATGAGCAGCCCTGAATCCTACTTTCTGGTGAGAATGTAGTCAATTTGGCTAGTATAGTCACTGAATATTTATAGGTTATCAAGTGATTGGCTGGCTTTCGGAAGTTACTGCTGTAGATCATTAGGTTATTTGCATCAGAACTCCAGCAGCCTTGTACCCTCCTCATTTCAGGATCAATTCCATGTCCCCCATGCACCCAATATGTCCATTGAAATCACCAGCCATGAAGATAAGGTCATGGTCATTTATCTTAGAAGTGGCCTGCAAAAAAGTCTCATAGTAGCGGTTGGAAGTGGGGGCATAGGCGGAGATGATTGTTGCTGTGCTATTCTGCAAAACTAGTCTAAGCTTAAATATTCTATCACATAGTCTGACTACTTCAATCACTTTATTCACCCATTTCTCTGTTAGAAGTAAGCCAATAAATATATATATATATATATATATATATATATATATATATATATATATATATACTAGCAAACACACCTGTCCTTTGGACGGTGTAATTTATTGTAATGGCACACTCCTTTGGACAATTTAAGTTGAATTAGCCTGCAGTTAGAAGTCGTTTCAAGTTGATAAATGTAAAATGTATAATTACCAATTTCGTTAGCAGTTTATTATATGGTTTTAAGCAACTTAGGTAATGAATAAAGTTTTTGAACACAAATTTCGCAGTTAGTAATAAATGAAAGTCCATGAAATGAGATCACAATTGCAGTTGGCATTAGGGATCCTATATCTTACCTGAATCATTTTGTAGCAAGTAGTTATTTTACTCGTAATGCCTGACACAACTGCATTGAAGCTTTTGTCAATGAAAGTCATGTATGATTAACAAAAGCAAACATTTATAGCAAACTCATAAATAGAATAATGACGTACAAAAATAAATGTCAGAGCATGCTTATGAGTGAACAGTGTGCATGAAGTAAGAAGAGTCATTGAAGGTAACAACAATCACGGAAATGAAGCAAAATATCAATGAAATGCTTGTAGGAAGTCTGATTGCTAGGAAGTTTGGGCTTTGAAAAAACTGTAGTAGAAGTGAGAGTAGCTTAACCATGTCATCAAGAGTAATGTCCCTTGAAGCAACAATCGTTGATATTTGTTATTTACCTATGAGGTCTTTTCGTCCCCTAGGGGCAGCATTACTCATTATGTGGAAAATTTGAGGAGTCTATGACTATCTCTGGAACATAAGTGATGTATGTTCCCAGTGTGAATGAAATTAGATGAAAAATATTGATTTTAAGGGGGATCAAGATGAAGGCCAGTCCACACACACACACCTTCCGTTTTAATAAATGTCAGAGCATGCTTATGAGTGAACAGCGTGCATGAAGTAAGAAGAGTCATTGAAGGTAACAGCAATCACAGAAATGAAGCAAAATATCAATGAAATGCTTGTAGGAAGTCTGATTGCTAACGGTTACAGTTTGACATAGATGTGAAGATTGCAGTAGAGGAGAAACTATTATAGGGCTGCTTTGTACATGACATTTTTGGTTTTTCCTTCAGGAGCACAGATGAATAAGTTGTCTGGATCACCAACTCTGGAACAACTGATGCAGAACTGTCCATGTGAAAAGCATGACGTTCAAATGTCCAATCCGACAACTTTCAGCAATTGACCTGATGCTTTGTTAATCATCATGGTAAAGCTGAGTTTGAGAGGAAACTGAAGTCTCCACATTACAGTAGGCGCAGTCTGTTGGGATTAGCAAAATTTTCGGAATAAAAATGATATTGTTTTTGCTGTATCCCATGATAATTTGGGCTTCAATGACATGGTCCATCATTTGTTTGACCACAAGGTGAGTTCCATTGCATAGTGTTGGTGCATTCAGATTGTGTGGGAGGATGACATGGCAACCGATTTTTAAGTGAAGTTCATGGGACGGGAGTGCTGGAGAATGTTGGGCGTTGAGAAATTCTGTTGGGAAGTGTGTAACTTGATTGAGGTCGGTATGGGTGTCTGTAACAATGTTCTTGAGAAGGTAGCTTACTGAGTAAGTTGTAGTTAAGAGTGGCAACAGTTGCATTTGTAGGTGCAAGAACAGCCCTGTACTAACATGCAAATATTGGCAGTTTGCAGTGAATGGGCATTGTAAAAACTGCATAACTGTCACAACTTTGTATGAGTAAAAGCAGAGAATATATATAATATTTAAAAAATGATTAAAAGTAGGCTTAAATTGCATGGCTACCTCAAAGGAGTGCTAATGTGCAAATATCGGTGGTTTGCAGTGAATGGGCTTTGTAAAAACTGTAGTAGAAGTGAGAGTAGCTTAACCCTGTCATCAAGAGTAATGTCCCTTAAAGCAACAATCGTTGGTATTTGTTATTTACCTATGGGGTGCTTTCGTCCCCTAGGGGCAGCATTACTCATTATGTGAAAAATCTGAAGAGTCTATGACCATCTCTGGAACATAAGCTACTAAGGTATCAGGAAGAAAGACTTGTTACAGATTTTTCTTGTCACTGTTTTATGGGGTCAGTTTTAATTTATAGATTAGTTTTATCAAATCTTTGTATATCTAAGGCCCGAGAGAACAAGGAGCAGTGTCTGTTAGAAATAGAGCTGAGGGACTCGACAGAAATCATAGCGGGTATAGTCATAAAAAAACTATTAAGATTTATTAGAAGCAATATCATGAGATTTGGTAAAGGAAAACTTAAATCAAGATGTTAGCTGACAATTATGGGGGCCCGGCCACTAGTAGACCATTGATAATAAAACAGGGGAAAATTTATCATGTAGTACTATAGTTAAATACTTTAAACAATATTGCCATATTGTATAAAGTTAAAGTTTAGGGTTATTCAGGGGTTTATTAAGAAGAATATTATAACAAAAGGATATGTATTTGTCTATATATGCAGTAAAAATGTCAACCATACATTTTCAAAAATTAAGGTACATTGTGTGTGTGTGTGTGTGTGTGTGTGTGTTATATAGAGTGTCTTTGCATACAAATACATTCGTGTACATACACAAACATATACACACATTTATTCTGTACAGATGTGAATGTTTCTATGTGTCCTGTGTAATTTTAAATGTCTGAATGAGTAAAAGAATATGTAGATGAGCAGTAGTTTTAGAGGTTATTAAACTGTTCCTGTACCAAATTATACTGGTGAAATAACATACCAAGGTATTGAAGTCACTACTGTGGTATGTTAGAGATGTATACACACACAACTGTTTTGTTGTTGCAAAATATGTTCGGTATCTGTCTGTTACACAATGTGTGTGTATATGTTTACAAACACCACGATCATCATCATTTAATGTCCACTTTCAATGCTGGCATGGGTTGGATGGTTTGACATAGAGCTGGCTAGCAGGGAGCTCTCCAGACTCCAGTTCTCTGTTGTGGCATAATTTCTACAGCTGGATGCACTTCCTAACACCAACCACTTAACAGAGTGCACTGGATGCTTTTTTACGTTCCACTAGCATAGGTGCATTTATGCAGCACAGGTGCATTCATGCAGCACAGATGCATTCATGCAGCACAGGTGCATTCATGCAGCACCAGCAAGAGTGCTCCTTAAGTGGCACCAGCACATGAAAAGGTAAGCCTGTAGGTGTGGAACACAGTGATTTTACTTAGCTTGATGTGTCTTATCAAGTACAGCAAATCACCACATCTCCTGATCCCTTGTCATCTCCTCAGTGAGGCCCAGTGCTCGAAGATCATTTCTCACCACTTCATCCCACATCTACCCTTTCCACAGGTACCCTCCACAATTAGACCTCAGCACTTCTTTATGAATTTGTCCTCCATATGTGTGCGTGCATGTGTGTGTGTGTATATATTATTGTCCATTACAGTGGAGTTGCATGGTTTAGTGGTTAGGGTGTTGGACTCATGATCATAAAATTGTGGTTTTGATTTCTAGACCAGGTGACGTGTTGTGTTCTTGAGCAAATCACTTCATTTCACATTGCTCCATTTCACTCAGCTGGTAAAAATGAGTAACTCTGTGATGGACTGGCGTCCTATCCAGGTGGAGAATTTATATGCCATGGAAACTGGGAAACTTGCCCTTGTGGGTCAGCATGACTCAATAAGGTAACTTTATCTTTTGTACATTACAAATATAACATTATGCATGCATGTATATATTGTATGTAAGCCACACATTACAACATACATGTGTGCATGTATGCATATGTATATATTCATATACATACATACATGCACACACAAAGGCATATGCATGGCAGTGTTGTTGCTTCCCAACTACATGGTTTTGATTTCAGTCCCACTCCATGGCAACTTGGACAAGTGTGTTATACTATAGCCCTGGGAAAACGTAAGCCTTGTAAGTAGATTTGGTAGACAGAAACTGAAAGAAGCCTGCCATACATACATATATATATGCATGCATGCATGTAAACATGTATATATGTATATATGTGTGGGTTACTGATTTGTTTTAATATGACATGTTCGTTGTGAATGAGTGCCACAATCTCACAAGTGGTCTTCTATAACAACATGTCTGTTCATAGAAAAATATAACAATCCTTAGGAACAGGTGAGGGTCAGCAACAGAATGGGCATCCAGCTGCAGGAAATCATCCCCAACGAATTCCGTCTGCATAGAAAAGTGGATGCCAAAATGATGAAGATGGATGGTGATAGACACACACATTTGTATGTTTGAATAAATATATGCATGTTTTTATATATATATATATACCCATGCACTTATATCTATTATCATATGTATTAATAAGCTTGCATACATACACACGTGTAGTTACACACAATTACACACATATAAAGACGTACACACATACATTTGCAAATATGTATGTATGTAAAGGATTATGTGTCATATCCAGAAATTCAACAAAGCTCCATTGGATCTAAAATAATAATCATTCATCATATCCATTGTCAACAATACCAATATCTTTCTCCCTCTTTACTTCTTAACATCAATTATACAGATATAAAACTTATAGCCTGCTTTTCTTATTTTTCATTATTTCAACCCTTGAAATTACTAAACTTCATACAAGTCAAGCTAAGAAAGGAAACTCTTTTCTAGTTGTCATCATCATCATTGTTTAATGTCCACTCATCATGCTGGCGTGGGTTAGATGGTTTGACATGGAGCTGGCTAGCAAGGAGCTGTCCAAACACCAACTGTCTGTTGTGGCATAGTTTCTACAGCTGGATGTCCTTCCTAGTGCCAACCACATAACAGAGTGTACTGGGTGCTTTTTACATGTCACCATCACAGGTGCATTTATGCAGCACCAGCAGGGGTGTGTTAATGTAGCACTGGCACAAGTGCTTTTCAAGTGGCACTGGCACAGGTACTTTTCAAGTGGCACTGGCACAGGTGCTTTTCAAGTGGCACTGGCACCTGATAGAACAAGCCTGTAAGTGTGGAAGACAGCGATTTTACTTAGCTTCAAGTGTATTATCAAGTAAGGCAAGTCACATTTCCTAGTCCCTTGTCATTTCCTCAGTGAGGCCCAACATCAGAAGATCCTTTCTCACCACTTCAGCCCACATCTTCCTAGGCTACCCCTTCCACAGTACCCACCACTATTAGAGCTCAGCAGTTCTTTATGCAGCTGTCCTCATCCATACGTATCACATGAACAAACCAGCACACAACATCTGATGCCTCTTACACACAGTTTTCCTCTTAAATCACTTACACTCTGTCATGCATGCACACTGACATTACCCATCCAGCAAAGTACGCTAGCTTCATTTCTTTCAAGCCTTCATGAACCCTCTGTAGTCAAAGCCCATGTTTCATTGCAATGTAACATAGTTGTATGTACACAGGCATCATACAATCTGCCTTTCACTCTGGGGGAGAGGCTGGAACCATTTTAGAACCAGGAGCAAATAAGAGGTATGTGTCTGGGCTAAGGAATGAAACATGAATTTTTGATTTTCATAAATTCATAGCTATGCAACTTATATTACAAGGGAGTGCTGAAACATTACTGGCTTTGAGTAAAATAAAATACAGCAGAATTGGTTAATTATTCCCCTCAACATATTCCCCTCTCAAATTCACACATTTATTGCAGTGGTCCTTCAGTTTTTCTCCGTTCTATAAAAGGACTCAGAAGGTAGGGCCTCCAACCAGGCCCTTCACAATACCCTTAAGGCCTGGAACTTTTCAGCAAGCCCATGAAAATTACTGTGTTTGGTCTCAAAGCTTAAAAATTATTTTCTTTTCACAGGTGTTTTTAGCGCTATCATCATCGCTCTGTGATTCCAAATTTTAAGGTAGGTGAGGAAGTTTTCTCATATATGTTCTATACAGTCAATGAGCTTACTAGAAAAAGCAGCTAATTATCATTCAAATCACACTCTGCTGATGTAAGAAGGAAAAGAGAAGTATGTACTGCATTTGAGTAAGAAAGGAGATGGATAAAAGGATATATGTAACATAGTCAGACTGTTAAGACTACACTGCTATACTTAGCTGTGTTTGATTTCATGCCATCATGCAATATTTCAACAAGTGATAATGTTTAAGTAGTAAAGATATTACTGTACTTTTATAATTGAAACATGCTGAAGTTCCTCAGTGCTTAATCTATTCCCAATTTTGTCAATTTACACACACACACACACACACACAGACACACACACACACACACACATACACACACACACACACACACACACACACACACACACACACACACACACACAATAAGCATATCTTTTATTTTTTATCTGTTTCAGTCATTGGAGTGTGGCCATGGTGAACTTGCTACTATCTCAACAGTGCTCGGAATAGATCATTTTTATTCACAAGTATGTAGTAACAGAACATTTTTCAGAATAACAGAAATTTATTTCAGACTCAACTCTTCAAACATTAAATTCTGACATGCCTTGTAACGAAAGTTATTTTTTTAGATTCTTGATGTCACAATTCTGTTTTATCTACTTCAAGTCTCACATTCGAGATAGGACCAGGACTAACCTCAACGAACTCTTAAAGTGAAGTTAGTCAAATAAAACCCAATACTTATTTTTTATACCTTGTGGTTGGGGAGACACACACACACACACACACACACACACAGAGTTATTTCTGTCAACCAATTTGACTTGCAAAGAATTGGTCAGTATCATGTTATAGCAGAAGAGATTTGCCCAAGGTACCATGCTGTGGAATAAGACCCCAAAAATCATGTGATCAAGAAGTAAACTCTCTAGCCACACTGTTGCCTATACAAATATGTATAAATAAATAAATACACACACACAAACTGATAATGGGAGCTGAATTTTTGTTTATGAATAGTGGAGAAATATTCCTAATTTTATGTGTAATTCTTTCCAGATATATTAGTTAATTCAACCAAATGTCTGCAGACATCAAGAATATGAGTCATATTCATGTATTATGGGAGAAATCCATTTTCTAAGGTTTAAGAATGAAACTAGATCTTGATTATGTGCGTATCTGTTTTGTTTGTGTGTGTGTGTGTGTCTCTGTGTGTGTATGTTTTTCTCTGTGTGTGTGGGTGTGGTGGCAGGTTGGTAATATTAACTTATTGGACAGAAAGCTTTACTGTATTATTCCAGCTATTTGTTTTAATTTCAGATCCCACTGAGAGCAGTCTTGTTTTTCATCTCTCAGAGGCTAAATAGCAGTCCCAATTCAAAGTAGCCAATTAGTAAAATTGACAGAGCATTGAACAAAACATCTTACAGGTTTTGTTCTGGCTTTTTACTTTCAGAGTATGCATATGACAACAAATGGTACCAAACTTTGTCAAGCCTTTACCTTTCTCTTGGACAACATCAGTGTAATGATTAACTCTGGGTCTTATTATGGAAGACTAAGACTTACTCATTACATTGCAAGCTAGAAGGAAACTTTCCATGTGCAGATAGAGAATTAAAGCTGACCAATGGAAGCCTTAGAGCAGGCATGGGCTTTTTCAACAAGTAGGTCACATGAGACATGGCTTATAAGGTGGGCCACAATACTAAAAATATGCAGGGTAATTTTTCATTAGGCATGCTAGCCTTAAAGTCCTGAAAGTGCAGTTTGCCCCTGACTGCCTTAGGGAATGACTCAGCCAAAATGCCATTATTTAAAAAAATATATATTAGCAACAGAGGCAGTATTAATACTGAGGGATAATATTTGTCCCCACTTAAATATGGATGTTCTGTTAGAAAAAAACTATACTGTGGTAGGTGCTATGAAAGAAACTAGGTCAAATCATTTACTCAACAAGTGCAACTCTTCTTTTACTCTTTTACTTGTTTCAGTCATTTGACTGCGGCCATGCTGGAGCATCGCCTTTAGTCGAGCAAATCAACCCCAGGACTTATTCTTTGTAAGCCTAGTACTTATTCTATCGGTCTCTTTTACCGAACCGCTAAATTATGGGGACGTAAACACACCAGCATCAGTTGTCAAGCGATGTTGGGGGGACAAACACAGACACAAACATACACACACACACACACACACACATATATATAGATATATATATATATATATGCATATAGATATATACGACGGGCTTCTTTCAGTTTCCATCTACCAAATCCACTCACAAGGCTTTGGTCAGTCCGAGGCTATAGTAGAAGACACTTGCCCAAGGTGCCACGCAGTGGAACTGAACTCGGAGCCATGTGGTTGGTAAGCAAGCTACTTACCACACAGCCACTCCTGCGCCTATAACTCAAAATATTCCTTTTCTTTTCTTTTTTTTCAGTTATATTTTTCTCTACTTCAATGAATGAGATGCTGTTGTTGTTGTTGTTGGTGTTGTTTTAGCTTCATGCCAACCTTGATCAAGCAAGTCAATAATCAAAAGAACTGTAACTATAACCCCACCTCTGCCCCATTTTTGTAGCAGTCATAGTGTGTATCAGGGACTATATTTTACAAGATACCCTAGCTTTTGTTAAGTGTGTAAAAAAATGAGAAGGGAGCCTGGCTGCGACATTTTGCTAAGCCCCTAATGAAGTATTACGGCTACACATACAGACTTCAGCATCTTAGACCAGTGCTTCTCTGAGTAATCGTTACCACCCTCTGAGTGACACTAGAACATTTCACATGCATACTGGGGACAAAGGAGAAAGTAGGGGGGGGGCAACAGATGCAATTGTGCGGTTCTTTTTCTTAAAATCTTTGCTGTTTGTTTAAATAGTTAACTTATAAAATTTTAAATGTAACATTATGATGAACTGTTTGTAAGCCATAATCATCATCAACATCATCATCATCATCATCGTTTAACGTCCGCTTTCCATGCTAGCATGGGCTGGACGATTTGACTGAAGACTGGTGAAGCCGGATGGCAACACCAGCCTCCAATCTGATTTGGCAGAGTTTCTACAGCTGGATGCCCTTCCTAACGCCAATCACTCCGAGAGTGTAGTGGGTGCTTTTACGTGTCACCCGCATGAAGGCCAGTCAGGCGGTACTGGCAACAGCCACGCTCAAAATGGTGTATTTTATGTGCCACCCGCACAAGAGCCGGTCCAGGGGCACTGGCAACGATCTCGCTCGAAAATCCTACGAAGGCCAGTCAGGCCGTACTGGCAACGGCCACCATAATAACACTCATAATTACAATTACAACATCAACAATAATAATAGACTTCAAAATGTGGATGGGTAAATAAACAAAGCTAAATACCACTGGTGCATGTAAATTATAAACAATAAACAACTATTGAAAAGGTTGCAAGAGGCAACGAAAATTTTAAAAAAATAAAGAAGGAAACGAGGAGAAATTTTACCGGTGTGTGTGTGTTAAATTGTAAGAACTAAAAGAGAATGACTCTCTCCAGACACAAGATAAACAAAAATATTAGAAGAAAAATATTGTCCAAGTTTGTAGCAACTTCCAGCATGCATCTGTAACATTAACATCCTAACTTGTGTGTGTGTGTGTGTGTGTGTAAGTGAAAACAAGGTTCAGAAGCTTGCTTCCCAGTCACATGGTTTCATGGTTTCAGGTTCAGTCCCAATGCATGACACCTTGGGCACTTGGGCAAGAATCTTCTACTATAGCCCTAGGCCAACCAAAGCCTTGTAAGTTGATTTGATAGACAGAAAGAAGCCGATCACCCATGCTAGCATGGAAGTATACCCTTGCTTCGAAATGTGAGGGTTGGCAACAGGAAGGGTACCCAACCGTAGAAAAATCTGCCTCAGCAAATTCCATCTGACCCATGCAAGCATGGAAAAGTGGACATTAAAACAGTGATAACGATGATGACATGTTAATTTACAAATTTTCGAAAGCTATTTTCAATATAAAAGTATGTAAACAAAAAAAAAAAATATCCTTTCATAGGAATGCTCTATCACTCCAGTATTTTTCATTTGTGCAACAGCCACATTTAAATTGTAGTAATCTACCTAGAGGAGAGGCAAGTAAATTAGTACTAAAATGCACCAAAAATATCCAGAATATGTCAGTAAGGATGGCACACAACCAACATTATAATAGTCACACTGAATGACTGATGAATAAGTCTGGCATTCCGTTTTAAGTAAATGTCTCCCTATTTATATATGACTTCATAGACAATAAATTGCTGAAATATTTTGAAAAAAAAGTATTTATCAAGGCTAGCTCAACTACAGACCACCCAACCACTAGACAGAATAGGAATATATTAAAAAGTGGCGTTCAGTGTCGGGTTTTATACAATAAATATAAAATAAAAAATAAAACAGAATAAAGATAAAATTAAAATTTCTGAATCCTACCTTATCCAAAATATGTTATTAATTAGACAAAAGTTACGTATGGAGAAGTAGATGTTTTAAATTAATGATGCTAATAAATAATCTACTAAAACAAATTTGTAAATGTATGTTGGTGGGGTAGTAATGTTAAATATAGGAATTATACAACATAGTTAAGATATAGTCTTGTCTCTCCAATAAGGCTGAAATACCTATAATTATGGATAAACATGTAACTAAATCATAGATAGATGAAGCTTTCAGCCCCACTTTTTCATTTATTTTGGTTTCTTTCAATTTTTTAAAATTTTTTTATTTGTTGATTTATATTATCATCATTGTCATCTTTAATGTCCACTTTGCCATGCTTACACGGATACTATGGAATTCGTTGAAGCAGATTTTCTATGGATGGGTGCTCTTCCTGCCATGAACCATTACCTGTTTTCTGTGCAATTTAATATTACCCCACAGCCAAACATGATTTTCATGGAAGTTTGGAAATGGATAGCAACATCTATCTGAAGGTGATGCTTATTTGCAATGTTGTGCCATGCCAGAACAAAGACACAGATATACACATAGGCACATACATATGTTGCTGTTGTTGGCACTCCGTTGCTTATGACGTCGAGGGTTACAGCTGATCCAATCAACGGAACAGCCAGCTCGTGAAATTAATGTGCAAGTGGCTGAGCACTCCACAGACACGTGTACCCTTAATGTAGTTCTTGGGGATATTCAGCGTGACACAGTGTGACAAGGCTGGCCCTTTGAAATACAGGTACAACAGAAACAGGAAGTAAGAGTGAGAGAAAGTTGCGGTGAAAGAGTACAGCAGGGGTCGCCACCATCCCCTGCCAGAGCCTCGTGGAGCTTTAGGTATTTTCGCTCAATAAACACTCACAACGCCCAGTCTGGGAATCAAAACCGCGATCCTATGATCGCGAGTCCGCTGCCCTAACCACTGAGCCATTGCGCCTCCACACATACATATGTATATGTATATTATTATTATTATTATTATTATTATTATTATTGTCATTATTTTCTAATTGATTTGCATTTTATTTCATCTTCCAAATGGGTCTCAAATGGAGACCTAAGGCACATATATATCAGATGGAAAGAAAATTCCTGAGAGGTTGGGTAGTTGATGTCAGCACAATTTTTTGAGTCTTGTAGATTATTGGGTTATGATTATTATTATTATTATTATTATTATTATTATGGAAGGTAGCGAGCTGGCAGAACCATTAGCATGCCAGGCAAAATGCTTAGCAGTATTTCTTCTGCCATTATGTTCTGAGCTCAAATTCCACCAAAATTGACTTTGTTTTTCATCCTTTCGGGGTCGATGAATTAAGCACCAGCTGAACTCTGGGGACAATGTAATCGACTCATCCCTTCCCCCAAAACTGCTGCCCTTGTGGCAAAGTTTGTAAACCATTATTATTATTATTATTATTATTATTATTATTATTATTATTTAAGGTGGCAAGCTGGCAGAATTGCGAGCATGCTGGACAAAATGCTTAGCATCATTTTGTGTCTTAAAGTTATGAGTCGAAATTCTGCTAAGGTTGACTTTGCCTTTCAAGGTTGATAAATTAAGTACCAGTGATATACTGGAGTCGATTTGACTAATCCCCTCCCCACTCAAATTTCAGGCCTTGTGTCTTCAGTAGAAAGGATTATTATTATTATTATTATTAACAAAGCAGCAAGCTGGTGGAATCATTACTGCACCAGGCAAAATGCTTAGCAGCATTTCGTCCGTCGCTACATTCTGAGTTCAAGTTCCACCAAGACTGACTTTACCTTTCATCCTTTCAGGATCGATAAAATAACTACCAGTTGAATACTGGGGCCGATGTAATCAACTCATCCTCTCCCCCAAAATTGCTGGCCTTGTGGCAAAATTTGAAATTATTACTATTATTATTATTATTAAGGTAGCAAGCTGGCAGAATCATTAGGACACTGGCAAAATGCTTAGCAGTATTCTGCCCATCACTATGTCCTGAGTTCAAATTCCGGTGAGGTCGATTTTGCCCTTCATCCTTTTGGGATCAATAAATTAGTACCAGTGAAACACTGAGGTCAATGAAATCAACTTATCCCCTCCCCCCAAAATTGGTACCCTTGTGGCGAAATTTGAAACCAAAAGTGGCAAGCTTAGCGACATTTCATATGTCTTTATACTCCGAGTTCAAATTCCACTGAGGTCAACATTGCCTTTCATCTTTTCAGGGGCTGATCTAATCAACTGGTCCCCCTCTCTCAAAATTTCAGGCTTTGTGCATATAGTACAAAGGATTATTATTAATATTATTATTATTAAAGGCAGTGAGTTTGCAAAATTGATAGCATGCCAGGTAAAATGCAGATTTCATCTGTCTTCACGTTCTGAGTCGAAATGCTGCGAAGGACTACTTTGCCTTTCATCCTTTCAGAGTTGGTAAAGTAAGTACCAGTTGAGCACTAGGGTCGATGTAATCGACTTACTCCCCTCAACCAAAATTTCAGGCCATGTGCCTTTAGTAGAAAGGATTATTATTATTATTATTATTATTATTATTATCATCATTATTATTATTATTATCATTATTATTATTATCTCTAAAACTAGCAATTTTTGCCATTACACGGTAGTTTGTGTAATGCTCCTTATTCCACCTTCACAAATTGCTTCTTAAAAGAACAAAGAAAAGTAAAGTTTGTGTTCTCATTAGTTATTATGTTTGTATTGTTTCTGTGTTTGTGTTTCATTTGAACATTCTGATGCCTGCATTTGAATGTCTCACATGCCTTCTGAAGCATGTTCCACGTCGATTGAGGTTTGTTTGAACATTTTTCTATATGAGTGCATGCAACTGTAAGTGCATTTATTTGAACAGTTTGTTGTGAGTAGTGTTTGTATACATATGTATGAATGTGCCCCTGTGTGCCTGTCAAGATATAGGTGTATGCACATTTATATGTCTATTAGGATGGCATAGTGGCATGTGCTATCTGAATTTATTAAAAAGAATTTTTTTTTTTTTTTGCCATAGCGGGTCATTGAAAACAAACTACACTAAGAGGAGCAAGAATTGTGCTTTCTTTTTTGTTTTATATATATAAGGCGCAGGAGTGGCTGTGTGGTAAGTAGCTTGCTTACCAACCACATGGTTCCAGGTTCAGTCCCACTATGTGACACCTTGGGCAGACCGAAGCCTTGTGAGTGGATTTGGTAGACGGAAACTGAAAGAAGCCCGTCGTATATATGTATGTATACATATATATATATATATATATATATATACATATATATATATATATACGTGTGTGTGTGTGTGTGTGTGTGTGTGTGTGTGTGTGTGTCTGTATTTGTCCCCCCACCATCGGTTGACAACTGATGCTGGTGTGTTTACGTCCCCGTAACTTAGCAGTTCGGCAAAAAGAGACTGATAGAATAAGTACTAGGCTTACAAAGAATAAGTCCTGGGGTCAATTTGCTCGACTAATGGCGGTGCTTCAGCATGGCTGCAGTCAAATGACTGAAATAAGTAAAAGAGTAAAAGAGTAATTATTGTTCATTTATTTGGGAAAGGCACAAGAGATTTTTTGAGTCATTTTTAACATAAGAAATTAAAAGCAAAATACTATTTGAAGAGAATAGAGAAAATAAAAATGAAGTGATTCTATTGGGAAGTTGATATGCTTCTCAAGTACGTACCTCCACATATGAGTGCATGAAGAAATTATGTACTTATTCAATATTTCAGTTTGGGATTGTCAAGATTAGAATTTCTAGGGTACAAAGTCTACAAAAAGTCTTCAAATGTAAGTCAGAGCTTTCTTTCAAAGTGTTAGCATTTAATTATGTGGAGGTGTATTTTCCAAAAACTAGACATGTGCTGCTAATTTTATGTCCAATCTTCTTTGTAATATTCTAAATGTGTAATTATGTTGATGGAGTCTTTCATTTTCTCTTTTCTCTTCAATAGCATTTCGTGCCTAATTAGTAATAACATTAGCATGACCTCCACTATTCAAGAATCTCCTGTACCTTTCCCAAATAAATTGATATACAGTAGCTCAATAAGCCATTGTTCCCTACCCACCAAAATAGTTCACTTTCAAAAATCTGCAAAGGCAAAAGAACTTTTTTGCTTTCTTTCCTTCTATAATAAGTTTGCAGAGCAACTGCCTCCAAACCACTCCAGCAGAGATATAGGCATGCAAATACATGCAGACACATCTCAACAGACCCATAGACACATTCACTGACACACACAAGTACACATACATACAAATCATACAAATTTATGAGTGTGTCTGCTTGTACATGTGTATTGTATTTTAGAATGGTCATTTTTTTCTTTCTTTTTTTTTTGCCAAATAAACACATGCACGATATATTTTTTTTTTCTTTACTCGTTTATTACTCTTCTTATTTTATTATTTTAATTCATGTCCATTGTCCAGAAATCTTTCGTCACACATCTGTGACCTCTTCAGTGACACCTTTAATTTTCATGTGTGTTCTTGCTCCACTTATTCCATTCTGTTCTTCTAAGATAGATATATATATATATATGCATACATATGAGGGGTGTATGAAAAGTCTTGAGTCTCAAAAAACAAAACATGGTAGAAGACTACTGATGAAGGTACAAGATTTCAAGGCTCAAAACTTTTCATACACTCGTCGTATGTATATAGACATATTTATATCAATCAATATACATGGTGCACACACATACATATGCATAAATGTATATAATGTGTATGTGTGTATACATACATATGTATACACACACACACATATTATGTATAAATCCTGCGTGTACAGTTAGATGCACAACTATACTGTATGAATTAGAGCTCCATATAGATTATCTTCATCCAGTCAGTTTCTAGTATAGTTGTTAGACTACTGTATTTAGAAGAGTTACTAGTTATGATATAGAGGGAATGCCTGTATGTGTGTGCATATATATATATATATAATACAAACAGATATATGTGCACGCATGCACACACACACACACACACACAGATACACACTTATATATATATTTCAGCATCTGAAATTCTATATATTGTCGTAGCAAGAATTGACTGGCATGCAGTAAGCAGTGCTTCCCACTGAGGAGGTCCAGTAGATCGAAATCATGTGATATAAAAATTCAGGTGCCCATGACAGATGAATTTCGTCTGCTATGATCTGTGTGTGCTTTTATGCACCAAGCACCTATATGAGAGGCTCTCTTAGGGCTAATTACACAGTATTCAGTGTTCTAACAAGACATCCATTTTAAGTTGGATATAAAGATTACCTTTTGGTATTAATACTGCTTCTGTTGATAACGAAACAGTAAAACACATATGCATACACATACAGAGCAAACAATTCAAGCAAACACACACAATCATATGCACAGAGACAAGAATACATCAAAATGTTCAAGAGGACACACAAACACCACAAATATAACAGCCAATAAGACATACATGCCCCACAATTCAATCATAGTAAAAGAACTCCAGAAAAAGCACAATTTGCTTCTGTGCTTATATGAAGGTGAAATAAAGTAATTACCCAAAGAGCCATGTTATGGGCTCAGTGGTTACAGCATCAGCCTCACAATCATGAGGTAATGAGTTTGGTTCCCAGACCAGGCTGTGTGTTGTGTTCTTGAGCAAGACACTTTATTTCACATTTCTCCAGTTCACCCAGCTGTAGAAATGAGTTGTGACGTCACTTGTGGCAAGCTGTATCAGCCTTTGCCTTGGATAACATCAGTGGTGTAGAGAGGGGAGGCTGGTATGTATGGGCAATTGCTGGTTTTCCATAAAATAACCTTGCTTGGACTTGTGCTTCAAAGGGTAACTTTCTAGGTACAATCCCATGATCATTCATGTTGGAATGGGGTCTTTACCTTTTTTTTACCCATTTATTAGCTGTCATATAATGACAGAATATCCACCTTTTCTGCTCCTCTCTCCAATTCTGTTTTATATTCATGTTGTACCTGAATCTCCCATGTCTTTCATTCTCTCTCTCTTTCTTTCACACACACACACACACACACACACTTTCCAAGTGGGCTAGCTATGTATTCACCTCTTCAGCAAAACACTTGCTCCTTTTCCTTTTTTACAGTTTCTTATTCTTCCAGTTTTTTATACCCTGCTCAGTCAAGGGGGTCTTATCTTGCAGATACTTGGTGACTTCACTGGTGCTGGTGTCACATGAAAAACACCCAGTACAATTTTTTAAGCTGTTGGTGTTAGGAGGGGCATCCTGCTGTAGAAACCATGCCAAAGCAGACACAGAACCTGGCAGAATCCTCTGAATCATTTGTGCTTATCAAACCATCCAACCCATGTCAGCATGGAAAAAAGAACAATAAGTGTTGAGGTTGATGGTGGTGGTCGTTGTCGTGATGATATTTTCTTCTGCAATTCAGCATTGAGTTCTCTTTTAATAGTGCTACAAAAGTGTATATACAATGAGCTGATACATACATGGATATTCTAATTTAACACTGCTTCATTTACATATACCAGACCTTTATTCAGCCAAGTCACTTAACGAAACATCAGTGAATGTTTTATTCAATTGTCCTATATAAGATAAAATGAATTCTCATCTAGGTTTACGGCTGGCAGCTGGCTGTGAGTACATGGCATGGAAGAGGCCTATGAAGCTGAAATGCATTTTGCATCGGAAACTATAAATATATATAATGAAAGAAAGAAAAGGAGAATTTTGGATATATAATTAATTTATTAGTATGATATTATGAGGTTGAAAGTTTTTTATAAAAAACAATACAAATAAATTATAAATTATAAAGCTCAAGAAAAGAAATTGAATCTGCCATAATAATCCCTAACATATCGAGACTTTCTCCTTATATGATAGTGATTAACCAGTGAAATTTTTGGATTATTTAATCCCTAATGAGGACTTGACATCCTCAAATTGACTATATATAGAGAGAGAGGCACACACAGACATTAGTGGGTGTATGCAGAAAAAGAAAGCAGCACTCAATACATTTGGTTGTAGTTTAATGTATTTAATAACAGTTTGACTCAGTTCCACATTGCTTAAAGTTTTGTGACTGTAGGACACATTCACCTTGAAGACAGGGAAGAGAATCTGAAAGAAAATTTTAAATTGCTCCTCTGTATTTAGGCCTCCTCTGGTCAGTTCAGATGATGTGGTTGTCTTTGTTATAATATCGAAATCAGTTATCTGATTATGAGGTCAATGTGGTGGAGCAGACATTTTTCCATGCTTCCATGAGTGAGGGGGAAGTTGTAGAGGCAGTTTTTCTACAATTTGATGCTCTTTCTGTTGCCAGTCCTCATCCGTTTCTAAGCAAGGTTTATAGTTCTCCATAGCCAGACAAATTTTCACAGAAGACTGAAAATGAAGGACACTGCTTGTGAGATAGTAACACTTGTTTACAACTAACACATGATGTTAAGACATGTCAAGATATGATGACAAAGAGACATAAATACACCAACACATACAAGTACTTACACACAATGGGTTTCTTTCAGTTTCCACATCTACCAAGTTTACTCACAAGGCTCTGGCCAACCTAGAGCCATAGTAGAAGAAATTTGACCAAGGTACCACAGTGTGACTGAACCCAAAACTACATAGCTAAGAAATGACCTTCTTAAAGACACACTCATGCCAGCACATAATCACACAGCCATGCCTATGCCTAGCCATGAAACCAGACACAAAAAACACATCTGATTGTTCAGCCACTTAATTCTAAGTGATGAGACAATCACAATTTCAAAATGCAGCTGGTTATCATTAGATAAGTAAGAATCATTCACACTGGTCAATTTAGATGGAATCAGTATCTCAACAACTCATAACTGTTGTTACATAGGAGGTAATACTAGCACAATGTACAGGAATAATCTCTGTTGCTTTTGGTTTGCAGCTCCTGTGACATTAAATATTTCAGTTATGTTTATAGAATGATATTAACAAGGAATAGCATAAAGTCAGCTAGCAGAGACACATGTTGGTGATAGCAAAATGGCAGCTCAGTTTTCTTGTTCTGGGATACCATGATGATGACTATGCTCCACTCATTCCTATTTACCTTGGACCTAAAAGGTCCACCTAACCTCATCACCATTATTTTTTTTTTTCACTTTTCAGCTTCATCAATCCCACCCTCTCATAAAAAAGTGTATAGACATGTAGCACTTGTACAGCAAAAAAACCTGTTCTACTCTGGCACTTTTCCCTCAAATTTTAACCCTACTATATTCTTTATTCTGCTAGCGTAAAGTTCTCCCTCTTAACTAGATGATCATAATTTTACAAGCTGCAAGGTGACCTCACTTGCGTTGGTAGCAAGAAAAGGAAAAAAATCACTCAATACATTCTGTAAATTGGTTGGCATTTTAGAAAGGGCATCCAACAAAAGAAATGATGCCAAAGCAGATACCGAAGCACAATGCAGGCCTTGGGCCCATCAGATCCTGTCACACTATCCAAATCCATGCCAGCATGGAACATGGACATTAAATAATGATGAAGAAATAGGGGGTGGGGTGTAGATATTACTCTTCAACAAACAATTTCTTTTAATGTTAAATTTAATTTTATATTTCATTATTTTCATATATATTCTTTTTTAAACTAGCTGTTCAAATTATTTTCTTATGTTTATTCTCAAAACAAATATTCTGGAAGACAACCTAGGTTAAGAACATTGTCATATTTGACTGGTTATTGATAAATACAAATAATTGTGTACATACATATAGATATAAATCATTTATTTTACTATCTACAAGTAAAGATTGCCTCACTTTTTTAGT